>NC_072734.1:94912913-94969533 GCF_026930045.1 Uloborus diversus
AAATTTTACGAAATTGAAGATCTGGAAACGAAATTTGAGATGATCCGTAATGCTGGGGGTGGGGGGGATTCAGAGGTGTAGTATTTTGAAAACTTTCTTATTTTCAAGCGAACTAGAAAAAAAATAACAATAACAAGGAATAAAGAAAAGAAATAGGACGGAGTGGGAGCATTTGATCACTTAGCTGAAACTATTGAGGATTTTTAACTCCAAGTTTTAAAAGTATTAAGTTTTAAAAGAAATTAAAGCTTTACCCCAACATCCTTACTCTTTCTGTATTGAAATCACTTTGCTTTCCAAAAATGCGTTTTCCCCCCTATTAATAGTAAATAGTTTTGAAAAACATTCAAATAAGCATTCTGTAGGGGGAGGGGGCACGGGACGGTGCAACCAGAAGGGTGCTTCTATCTTTAATTTAATACATAAATAGTTGAAGAAAAATGCTCAACCTTGTGACATTACAGGCATAGCGAAATAACATTCAAGGCTCCACAGCCCACACATTAAGAAAAATGCTAATGTATGCATTTATTAGCATCATGTGCTTTCAGTGTAAAAGATTGTACTTTTGAATAACATATTTAGACACAACAAGGCAATAATTTTTCCTTTAGATAGGCAGCAAGGAGGATTGCTTCTTTTAATGAGCAGTATAATTTCACTGCTACTTTTATTCCGAAAAGTTCAATTTTACTTTTTTAGTTGGAGATTTTTTTCCTCTATTTGGAGCATTTTTTTTTTTTTTTTGCTGGAGCTCGGCGCATTTTTGACTCTGGCGCCGTCGTGCTCCGCACGACCTTGCACATAGGGACTACGCGGCCCTGGGTGCGCCTTTGCTTTTAGGGGCGGGCACCCCCTGAGTACACCCACTACTAATCGAATCAACTTTCCTCACTGCCAGCATTTAAATTTATTCCAATCATGGCTCATTTCCCTGATCGAAATTTTTTCGCGATATTAAATATAAACTCCAGACAGTAAAAAAAAAAAATATATTACCAAAAATATATTGCTTTTTTGTTAAACATAGATGTAATATTTGTAGATTTGTCACAAGTGCATAAAAATAGGGATGTGTCATTCACGAACAAAAGGGTCGACAGAACGACTCCTTAAAATGAACGGCACATTACGATCTCCTAAAAAATTAACGGTCATGCTTTTGAACGGCCAAATGATTCTAAACATTGCACAGGAAGTAATATTTGCTTCAGTTCGTTCTTTCGTTCATTTTAACTAATTAGTAGTCTTTAAGTTATACTACACAAGTAATTTCAGTTTCGTTTTTCTTCCCTACATTATTATTAAGAGTTCGATTTCACTTGCTCTCCAGTTTTTTGTCGCCATTTTGTTTACGCCACTAAGTTAATAAATTAAGTTACATTTTTTTGTAGCCTACTTTCCGAGGCTTTTAGTTACTTATAAGTCAATAAATTTATGATGTTGAGCAATTTATTTTTATTAATATTTTTATTGATTTTTTAAAGACTTTTAAATAACTTTTTTAAATGAACGAAGTCGTTCAAGTGAACGAGTTTAATGACCGGATCATTAAAATGAACGACATTGCCCTTGCCTTATAAAAATTATTGTGAGAAAATCAGGTTTTTAAATAAGTGGTTTTTCTTGTTTTTACTTCATTAGAAATTAAACCTAGTTGTAACGTTTAACGCTGCTGGATGTGTAGCATCTTCAAGAGTTCAAGTTAGTCATTGTTATGATTGCGTAATTGAGTTAAGGGGGTCCGGGACACAAAAATCCTCAAATTTTTCAATTTTTTTTTATAATTTGAAAAATTGCTCCGTTTTTTTCTGCTTAAGAGGACGTTTGAATCTTGTTTCTACCTTAAATAGAACGAAAGTTATAGTTATTTTTGTTGCATGCATCTAACGAATGTGTACATAACTTTAAAACTTTAAACGCGTTTTTCTCCATGATGCAATTTTTTCCCGATTTCTTGCATTCAAACTCTTATAAGTCAAGAACCAATAGAGATAAAGTAATGAAACTTGGAGCATATCTTTTTCAAGCAATTTACTTTAATTTTTATTCGGCGAATTTGAAAAAAACGTTTACTGCAAAAATTATGATTTTTTTAAGAAAAAGTATCTTTGAATTTTTCGAAATTTTTCTTCAAATATTTTTTATTTTTTATTGAATCAATATTTTTAAAATCGCCGAATAAAAATTAAAGCTTAGATATTTGTGCATACTTTTTTGAAAAAAAATTGAAAATTGACCAACAATATTTTGAGTTATAGCAATTTAAAGCAACCCCATTTTTTTGAAAAAAACTAATTAAATTTAAATAAAAAAATAATTTTTTTTCATATTTATGTTATGATTTTGCTTATTAAATAAATGATGAATCAGTTCAGAAAACTTCAAAACTCTAAAGTACATAATAAAAAATTTTTCAAAATGTGTCCCGGACCCCCTTAATAGAAAAAAAATAGTACCTAGAATTTATCTCATATATTGTATAGGACCCAACAATTCGCTCTGTGATCCACTTTGGGGTCGCTACCCACAGTTTAGGAACTGCTACGCTACACAAAAAGTAGTTTGGGAATTCACATTCTGCATTAACTTTATAATTTCACAAGTAACATTATTACTACACTCATTTCATTAATTTACCAAATTATTACCATTACTTTCTTATTTACGCGGTAAAATAATTTACCATTACTTTACCACATTCTACATTGACTTTATAGTTCGGCAAGTGACTTTATTACTACGCACATTTCATTATTTCACCAAAGGATTAAAAATATCAACTAAAAATCTAACTAAATAGTGTGATTAACTTTATCATCTCAATGAATTTAAACTTTAACTTTATTATTCAACAATGAAAAAAAAAAAAAAAAAAAAAATCCGCATCATAAAGTAGCACAGTGGTGGCCTGGCCCACCGGGACACCGGGACGTGTCCCGGTGCGCCGTGCGCCCTTCACCAAAACGCCCCAATCAGAAAATGGAGAAAAAAGTTTTAGTAATTTACAAAAAAAAAAAAAAAAAAGAAGAAGAAAGAAGAAGAAAAACGTCTCCTAGGGGAACTATAAAACCTCTACTAGGACGCCGCCAAAGGTTTGCAATAATGTCGCCAATAATTGGGTACTTAAATAATGAAAACTTTCAATGTTTCGTGGTGCACCTAGATGGCAAAATCTTGCACTAGAGAATCGGCTCTTTATTACTGTATTTAAAAGAATGTTCCCAGGCAAAACTACTACTGTGAGCGCTTTTGGGCGTATTAATGTACACTCTATAACAAAAAAAAATCGACGCACCAAGAAACAATCAATCGATTGCTTTGAAATTTTGTGTTCATGAAAGTTTTGACCAGATATGCAAATGATTAAAATTTGGTGTCCAATGAATAAATAGTTTGATCTCCAGTGCAACGAAACTGCGCATTCAGCAGATGTATATTAAGAGCAGTTGTTCAACAGTTGTTAAATCTTTCGGTTTGATTGCGAGTCATATTACCTTTCAACAACTTAAAAATGCCTTGCCGCATAGTTCGTACTCATTACGAGCAACTGTCAGAGTTTAAAAGAGGTCGTATCATTGGATTGAAAGAGGCCGGTTGGTCAAATCGGAGAATAGCTCGTCATTTGAATCGAAGCGATGCGGCGATTCGAAGATGGGTGGAAAATAACAGAGTTCAGCGTCAGGATGGTGGCGGTCGACCTAGGGTCGACCCACGATCACAAGAGATCGTGATGACAGAGTGAGTGTCCGATCAGCTGTCACAGCGCTTTCTTCATCTCTATGAACCATCAAACATTCAACTCAAACACCAGTGTGCATTATGACCATTTACAGACGGTTGGGACAGCGAAATCTACGCTCGCGCCGACCGTTACGCCACCTGCCACTGACGCCTATACATAGTTCTGGCCCCACAATGTAGTCCCGTAAAAATTTTTAGGTCCAGAGAATTTCTCTTTAGAATCTTGATCTGTAGGTGTTCTAATGCGAGAATATCTTGGGTAGACATGTTGAATCCTGCGCGAAATAATTTTACAGGCCATCAAAGAAAGCGGCCATTTTGGTTCACTTGCACATTACGTTTTTCGCAACGGGCGTACCTACAACTTTATTTTTAATTTTGAACTGCAGTTTTTGGAGTCTAGGAAGTCAATTAATGTATTAATTATGTCATAAAAGCCGCTCCAGCGGTTTCCACAATTTTACGTGGAGATATCTCTGACATTTGTTGTTGAATATTCTAGTTACCAAAAAGTGTACAAAAATTAATAAATAATCCAAAATGCTCATTTTAAACTCGTGTTTATCACGTACATGTTTCTTCAACAGCACAATAAACGAAAAATACAAGAGTAGTTACTTTTAAAAAAGGTTACGACCTGTTTTTGCATTGCATGTTATTGCACTACGACGGACGTCTGTATCATTTGATGCCGCAACCGCTTTTTGAACCATTTTTATTAGCCCAGTCTATGTGTGGAAAAATTCGTAGATCTGCATTTTATAATGAGTTCTTCTAATTAAGCTCTTCAATGATCTGTCTCAAATCTCCTATGAAAAGTATTGCAGATTGCTTCTTCATTAACTGTTAAACCGCCAGTACTTACTGAAAATGTAGCATTTTTGGACATTTCTTCTATTTCCTTGCTGCTAGTTACTGTAAATTTTCCTTATTTGATACTGAAGACCAGAAATTTTCTAACTGCATAGGTACTAGTGTTTTTCTGTCAATTGCAGCAAGGTTTGTTTTGTCCTTAGCTGGTTCTCTTCTCATCCTTTCAGATTATTTCACAAAATGCTGCAAATAACTATCGAACACAACATGAAGTTCATGAAAAGGGCATACAGAAATGAATCCGTGCAGAACATTGCTGATAACTTCGCCAAAAGTTTTCTTTATGGTTTTCTTTACGTGACATGAAATATATAAAGAGTGCAGTTTTTATTGGAGGATACTTTGCTAAATTAAAAATGTTTTGGCAACAGATATTTCTGTAATCTAGCTTGGTAGGTGAATCACCATTACCAGGGGCGTGCAAAGGGGAAGGAGAAGAGAAACCTGTTGGTCCGGGCCTGAGCCTGAAGTGGGCCCAATATTTTTAAAACTAGGGGTGAAATATATGGGTAAACACTATGGAAGGGGGCCCGGAAAAGTCATTTGTGACGGGCCCCAAAATTTCTGTGCACGCCCCTGACTATCACATTATCTGTTCGTTGGAAACAAGTCGTGAACTAAAATATTTTTAATGCATTCTCCCCTTTCTTTCGCTATTTCCATGTCTCTGCACCCTCGTTAAAGTTGATTCTTTCCCATTAGCTTAGAAGTGATATTTTATGAAGAACTGTGTGCTCAAAGCATGGTAGGTTGAATTTCGAAAGTAAATCAGACAGTTTTTGAATTAAAATATATGCAGCCTAAACTGGCGGTACTGTTCTAATCAATAATTCATGATATTCATGATGCTGAGAAGGCAAATCTTGACACTACCATTCACAAGTTGTTTAGTGAGAAAGCTGTAAAGTTGCCCTGTTTCAGAAATCTCATCGGGATTTATATGTTGATAGATAAAATCAAAAAGCCTTTTGACATTTTTATCAAAACACTAGCTACGATTGCCTATAAAAACAACGATGCGGGACACTCTCACAGTGATCTATTAAGTGAGAATTAGTAAGACCGCGAAACATTGCATATCATTAAAATTTCATGATACTCTAAATGCCACTCGACAACATACTTTTTCTCGTCTGGCCTGCAATTTCTCCGGCACTTTTCTGTGACCGTTGAATCGTTTCTTCCAACTTCATCTCTGGTTTCAAAGCATTGAAATTACCAATCTATCTTTTAACAACAAATTTACCTTGAATGAATTTTTCCTACAGGTAGGGACACTCATTTTTTAGCACCCTTATCCTCTCTAAGTACCATGTTGCATATAGTAGATAAATGATGCAATAAAATATACGAAAGACTGGAAACAGTAATTCAACAGTCTGAACGTATAATTTGTAATTTTTTTCGTGATCCGCAATAATCAAGAGTTTTACAAGTGATATCAGTGAACGAAACACTTTCCAATGCCTGTACAGTTCCGATTTGTCACTACATCCCTTAACAAAAACTCAATCTCTGTTTTCAAGCTTTCAATATTTGTGCGTAGCGATTAAATCATTATTTGACTTTTTCCTCATCCTTTGAGCCAAGAGCATCCTGAACCATATTTACTCGCTTAGCAGAACTTCTCTTGTAGTCTAAAATTAACATCTTATAATGATTTTCTCAAGATTCTCAATGATTTTCTGCAGTCTTCACTGCTTCTTGTAAGCTAAAAGCAGCAGCAAGTACTTTTGGAGATAAATGTCTAGAAAAAACCAACAAAGGTTCATTATTTCTTTCGGAAGCCATAAAGAACGCTTTTATTATACGTTGTTACGAGAAATAGTTTTATTTCATTAATATAAACCAATGCATTTTCATCTACATTGAGCATTGAGCATCAATTCCTTTATTTCTGAAAGAATAAATCCATGCCCAGAATTTAAAAGAGGCTTTAATAATTCGCCTTTTTAAACAGTTCAAATTTTGAGGATAGATGTTGCGAATTGGTTTCTCGCTCATACTTTCGAATATAAGAACTTATACAGTTTGAATGTGCATATAAAATCGTAGCAGTCTGTGCATTTTTTTCTACCATTTTTTTAGCGTTTCTCCTGGCGTGTATTTCCTGTAGCACTAGTTGCTGCAATGACACACTATATTTTCTTGCAGCGTTTTTCAATATTGCGTCTTTGTGTATTTCAGCAGCTTCACGAACTCGTTTTTGTCGGAGAACATTATTTTTCTCTTGATTCCTTTCGACAAACTACATATTCGTTTGCCAAAACTGTTTTCAAGGTGTCCTCAATTGCCCACTAAAACTTTCTGAACTCAGTTTAGAAATATCAACCTTTGCTTAAATAGTTATTGTCACAGAAAAACAAGAAACAAAAAGTTTTTGGAACTGTGGAATATTTGTACTTAAAAACAATTACTGTGATAGCAGAGGATAAATAATTTTGAACAGTGGTGGAGCGAAGGGGGGCGGGAGAAAAAAACCTCTATAGCCACTGGTTTTAACATGAATGCACATTTTAATACAGTAGCTTACGTATATGAAAGGGTTGTTTTGATCAACATCCCCCTTCATAAGGTATTTCTGATCAAAAAATCCCCTTTATAATTTATTTTTGATCAAAAAATCCCCTTCAGAAAGTATTTTTTTTATTGAAAAAACCCATTCAAAAGGTTTTTTCATCAAAAACCCCCCTTCAGAAGGTATTTTTTTACCAAAAAATCCCCTCCAGAAGGTATTACTGGCTGCGCTGGTGACCTTGAAAAATATTGATTTACACAAAAGATTTTACACTTTAAAATCGTTTGGCTTCATTAAGGGTTATGAATTTTTGTACACTTTTTAGTAACTAGAATGGTAAACGGAAAACGTCGAAGATATTTCACGCAAAAATTGTGGAAATAGCCAGAGCGGCTTTTATGACGTAACTATTACATTAATTGACTTTCTAAACCCCAAAAATCTCATTTTAAAACTAAAGTTAAATTTATAGGTACGCACTTTGCGAAATACGTAATGAGCAAGTGAACCAAAATGGCCGCTATCTTTGATGGCCTGTAAAATTATTTCGCGCAGGATTCAACATGTCTACCCAAGATATTCTCACATTAGAACACCTACAGATCAAAATTTTGAAGAGAAAATCTCTGGACCTAAAAATTTTTACGGGCATACATTGTGGGGCCTGGAATATACACTGCCGAGCCAGATTACAGTAGTGCATGACTCGATCAGGTTGGAATGGTGCCGACTGGGGACGTATAGTATTCAGCGACTCGCTTCCAACTGTGTAATGACGATCATCGAAGACTTGTTTGGAGACACCCAGAGCAATGGGGGGGGGGGGGATCCTGGTTTCACTTTTGCACGCTACACTGGCCCTCAACAAGGCATTATGGTCTGGGGTGCCATTTCCTTTGATAACTGAACCCCTTTGGTCGTAATTAGAGGTACACTTACTGCACAGTGGTACGTCGACGACATCCTAAGACCTGTCTTGTTGCCGTTCCTTTTCGGCTGGTTTTCAGCAGGACAATGTCGGATAATATACGGCGCGTGTTGCTATGAACTGTCTGCATGCTTGTTAAACTCTTCCGTAGCCAGCCAGATCTTTCTATTATCGAGCATCTCTGGGATATGATGGGATGGCGATTGCATCTGGCAAGGAATGTTGCTAACCTCGTCCGACAATTGGAGCGAATTTGGTCGGAAATACCTCAGGACACCCTTCGGGAGCTTTATCGGTGTTTGCCACGCCGTGCTTCAGCTTGTATCCAGGCTAGAGGTGGGTCAATACCTTATTGAACTTGATACTGTAACTCTGACATAAATTATTCAATCGTTCTAAGAATATAATCATTTACTATTCTGTGCATTGTCTTCCTATTCAACTACTTTCGTCTCAATCGGATCACTCCTTCTTGGTGCGCCGACTTTTTTTGTTATAGAGTGTATATAGGTGTTTTTTTTCTGAAAAAACGTAATTTTACTCACAAAAAACCTTTTTTTTTTTTAATAACGTTTGCTTGAGTTAAGCCCTGAGAAAAAAAAATGAATAAAATCAAACCACAGATGATTTGTAACTATGGCGACAAAAATACTCCCTAAATAAGTATTTAAAACAACCGTCGTCATAGCAATTTTTGGAAATGTCCACTCACTTAATGATATTCGGGAGATGGAAATTAGAGGCTCTTAAAACAAAACGACAAAACAACTTCAATACCCCCCCCTCCTAAACCACCCCCTCCCCCTTTTAACCATAAATAGACTTTGGTATATAGCACTTGCTAAGTCTTTTCAACCGTTAATATTGCCCCCGAAAACATGGCCCAAAATAAATTTAAACCTATTAGAACACTTTGTCAATTCGCATACGTGCCCTTAAGAGCTCCCTAGCTGACGTCATAATATCTTCAAAAATAGTGATTTTTCAAAACTTCATAACTCGGTCTTAGTCGTAGAAAAGTGGATTTTTTTTTTAGTTGTAAATGTTAGTGTGTCCGAAATGTTTTACTAAATATCATTCCTAGGACTGGGGGACTGTATAAAAAGTTAAATTTTGTAACATTTTCAATATTTGATTTTTTGACAAAAATTTCATAAATTTCGAGTCCTTGCGCAATTTAAAGATTTTTTCAAAATGGAACTATACGCACGCTTATCTCTAATGATTTAGGAATCAGCTGTTGGTCCACATTTAGGGTGGACACTCTGTATATACTATCTTGATATACATTATGGCCTCCTACACACAAGACAGCTAGTTGAATCAGTGGCTTACCCATCAATAAATATTGGAGGATGGAGGGTGCATATCGTCGTATTGTGAAGAAAGATGCAATTTACAGAATAGGGAAGTTGCAATCTATTAAATGTTCATATTTTGACTATTGGACATTGCTAATTGACCCTCAAAACTAAAAAATTGACCATCGCCGAATTTTAAAACACCGTGATTGATTTTTAATGAATTTTTAAAAATCCACGCGCAAAAGTGCGCTCTTCTGAAACGTCACGAGCTTACGTCACAGGGCACTAATGGGCAGCCTTCCGCCGAAGATCCCTTGTTTTCGCTACGGACCTTTTGAGCGCGCTGATATTTTTATTTTTTAGAAATTCAATAATCCTTTTGAACACACTATGGAGGCCGGATTCGTTAAAGCACAATCCAATAATCTTCCTCAAGTAACATCAATGACGGTATTCGAATATTTCCGAGAAGATGAGAGGTTTAATGTTCCAGAAACGCGAGGAGTTAAATGCGAGGTGGTGAACCTTACGTTTCGTCTTCGAAGCCAACTGCACGTCTTTCGGCTTCTCCCGCGAAGGAAGAGCGCAGACGTCACTTCCTGTGCCATTTGACGTCACAACATTTGAACTTTAAAAATTAATTTTAAAAAAACTACTTATCGTATCGCAAAAATTTTTTCACCTATGATGTTCATACATGTTACTCTATCATATAAAAATAAAATTGAAAAATCGAAAACTTCCCTATTGTTCGGTTGCAGCAACAATGAGTTAACTCCATTTTTCGGTCGTTTGATTCAACAAGGAGTTATCTCCGGTTGATAGTTCTCAAGTTATCTTTAAAATGAGTTAGTTGCTTCATTTGCTAGAGGCAACATAGAGTTAACTCCAGGAGATTTCCCAACAATAAAAAAGGAAGTTAACTCTTTTTTGCTGCAAACCTTTCAATTACCACTCGGTGAACAGTAAACAAATATCGTATTTCCACTTTGTTTCTCCTATTTAAACTATTCAACTGTTAATAATGTAAGAACAAATAAATATCATGTAAGAACGTTGGAGATATCTGAGAACAAGGATTTACACTAGCCAAAACCGCTAAAATATTCATTGAAAAATTGATTGAAATAATTTAATATTCGATTTTTAAAAAAAACTCATAACACAAAAAATTGTTTCAATGCCAGTAAATCCGAGAAATATAGAATTCGAACTTTAATTATAACACTTGAACTGTCTTATAGATGCTATAGGAAACTCCACACTTTTTCTTTTTAAGTTTTCATGAGGGAAAAATAGTATCAGTTTTTACTTATTAGTGTAGGAAAAAGCATTTTATGCAACAATATTTGATTGTTTCCATCAAGTATATTTCATTAAAAACATATACCTGAAACGCATTTTGATGAAGGTTACATTTTGAAATTTAGCCCTCTTTTCCGAACATCCACTTTGGATATTTCCTTCCATTTTGTATATTTGAGCATTTCCACTGATTTCAAAGAGTCGCTGTCATTGTCTGTAGTCCTCATATACAAATAGCCAATTCACTGATCGACTAACGCTGACGTCATCAATAATGAAACTCGCACCATACAATTCTACATGGTGTTTCAGTTAACTTTCAGAACTCGTAAGAGGTGTAGCGTGCATCGTAACGACTTGAAATCATATAGCAGTGGGGGGGGGGGGGGGGGGGGGTCGAAAAAGATTTCTTGATCCGAGAAATTTTAGATATGACGGCAATATTCCAGACTGTTCGGAGATCAACGTGCTGAAGATGTGAGGTGGGCATTGTAGTCGGTGGGAAAAACTTCGAACACACCCATGTACCTTTTGCTTTTTTACATGCAAAATTAAAGATATTTTTCATTTACGGTCTCCTACTTTATGGTACTTCTGTGTACATCACCGCTTCAGGAAAGCATTTCCGACCCAGCATCGTTGTATGATTTCGTGTCGTCACGATGCACCTTGCTGTTCTGAAACTGTCCTGAACAGTCGCGGTTCTGAAACTGTTAACTGAGACACCCTGCATATATAAATTAAAACCCAAAGTTTCAAATGAATCGAACAATTTCTGATTTACTGGGATGTAGAAAACAAGCCTGTTTGGTCAATAACTCTTTTTAAGGGGAAAAAAATTCCAATTTATTCTAAAATTTGATATTTCTAAAGAAACGATAAACTAGAAAATACGCAATCATCTTCTGCTACCAGTTGTAACTAAGCCAATTTGATACAAAGAGAGGTTACAAAGTTCTGCTTTCGTGAATCAAAGACGTTGAGAAAACAATAATTAGCTTAGTTTAACAAATTACTTTTGGAAACACTACCTCCACCTTAAACTGCAAACTGAATCCTCCTCATTTGCGGTATAATTGCTATAGAAATCGACCTGAAGACGAGAACACCACATGGTGACCTTTTGATTGAATGTGACTGTACTATGCACGCTTTTTAGTTTTGAAGAAGACAAAAAAAAAAAATAATAATAATAATAATAATAATAATGAGGTAGTTTCCAAAATTTTAAAAGTATTTTTTTCCGAAAGAGCATGCTTAAAAACATAGGATCTGACCATTTTTTAAATAATTTGTTTAAGTTTAATATTTTTAAAAAAATACTTAAATCTGTGCGCTTTTATTGTTTACGCTTCTGTCCGATGACATCACAAATGATGAAATGCCATTCAGTGTTGCCATTCACAAAGAAAAATATTTAATTCGCATCTTTACTCACGTGTATTGGCAACGATATGGTTGATAGCAAGCGTAGAGCGCAATTTTAATTCTGTTCTTGATTATCATAACGTGGAAACGCGGTAAAAAGATGCGCCAAAGAGCATCATTTGTGACGTCATCAAGACCATGCCTTGTTTGAAAAATCGGACAGTTTAATTAATTAATGTAAAAAATAACTGTTGGGAAAATGAAAGAATTTTCTGGGTTCATGTTACTTTTTTGCTCATTCTATCAATTTCAGTGACTAAAAGTAGTACTTTTGACTGAAGGAAACAACCCCATTGAATTTGTTTCTGACAAGCGAATATTGGTTACGCCGTAATTCTAAAAGTTATAATTTTGCATAAATTTCAGCCGAACTTTTCAGATTTTTTTTCGCATTAAAAATCAAACAAAAAAAGAACAGCAATAAATTGTGATATTTTAAAAGACCATAATGCGTGGTGAAGCAATCATCAAAAAATAAATTACATCAATGCAGTAAAATGTATGCGGTTATAATGTTTTTTTTTTTTTTTTTTTTTTTTTTTTAGCAGTAGCACTTGAACATAGGAACTCATTGACTAGAGTGCACATAGGTGGTGAGCACACATGAAGAGAGAGTAATACATAAAAATGGAACAAAGTAGACTATAAAAAAAGTAAAATGTAACAAGTAAAAAAGGAAAAGGTAGAATCTACAAATGTAAAATCGAAAACTGTAAAAATATAAATTTAAAAGGAGAAAAACGGTTGTAATGTTAAGTAAAATAGATTTTAAAAAATAAAAACGCTAGACAAAATAGTAATAAAACTTAAAGCACACAAAATGAAAAGGAAAAACATATTCTAAATGAATCCATTTAGGTGTCTCTGGTGTTAGAAAGTCTTCTAAGTTGGATATGATTTAAAGAGAAGGGTAAGGTGGAGTAAAATGAGTCACTTTTCAGCTATTTCTGGCAGGTCTGCTATCCCCGGCGGGGCCAATCACCAAGTGGGCCAACTTAAATAATTAAAAAAGAATGTTTAGGTTCTTGCCTTTCAAATCCAAGTTGAAATGCTATATTAGATGAAGCAAAGAGAGCAGAGTTCTTCGGGATTGAGCAAAGGCGAATCCAGCTTCTAGTTTTGGAGGGGGTCCTTTTCGGAAGGGAGGGGGCTTCAAAGTATCATTTTGTGGCATACCGCATCCCGGCAAGGAAGGAGACATAACTTTAAAAAAAATAATAAATAATAATAATAATAATAAACAATGGAGAAAATCACGGCGTTACGCAATAGCAGTTAAACTGCAGTTTTGAGCGATTTAGTCTCAAATATTACAATCGCGCAAAAGATTTGTAATGTTAGGTTTATTCGTTAGTTTTTGCTGTCGAAATGAATAATACCAGGCGTAAAGTTCTGAAATTGTTCTTCTAAGTTTTGAAATTTCAATGTTATGTCACTATTGATGGTATCGTTTTTACACCATCCCTCACCAGTTGTTTAACCTAACTTTGAGTTTTGTGGCAAGAAAGAGCATTTAATTTAGATTTTAAACCATTACTTAGAACGTTTTTTTTTTTTTTTTTTCAAATTTTGAATTATGTCACTTTCTTTTCTTTTCAATATTGGGGAAATGTGAACATTTCGATGCCAAACAAACTAATGGTGTCAAACAGATAGAGCGTATGGCGTCAAAATATGTCTGATGTAAACTCGTATTTTTCAGAGTCTTAAGAGTCTGATGCAAGTTTTACTCGCGTAAGACTTAAACTAGTCAAATTGTTTGAAACCACGTCTTTTTTTTTTTTTTTTTTTTTGAAACTTTATTTAAAAGTAGTTTCTAGAAATCGCTACAAGCTACTCTTTTTTTTTGTAGCAAACTACTCGCTACTTTACTTATTTTTAAAAAATAATGCGCTACACTACAAACTACTAAAAATGTAGCCACTACTGTAGCGTCGCTACTTCCAACCACTGGACAGGACAGTATCGGGGATTTTAAGTCCCAAATTCTGAAAAAATAACCTGAACTATATCAACTATTAAGTTTACGTACGTAGCTAGTTATAGCAGATTCAACCGAATGTTGCAAGTTGGCAAAAGATTTCTTTTGTCTTATACTTTTGCAAACTATCTACCCGTTCCTCACAGAATTGCAGGAGCGAAAGCAAGAACGGATACAACGCGCGATGAGGGCGATCGCCCCTCCCTTGAGGGACCGTGCACAGGCAATTTCGCTGAATTCAAGTCAAGTATAGGCCATCTTGATGACATTCAGGAATGGAATGGGGCTCGCCTTTACCTCCCGGAAATTTTTCGAAATTGAAGTTCCAAAAAAGTATTTTCAAACGATCTTTGGTGATGTTAGAAGGGTGAGTTTGAAGGTCTTCCCCAAGGACATTTTGAAAAATTGAAGTCTTAAACACGCGGTTGTAGACATATCAGGTAGTGTTAGGGGAAGGTATAAAATCAGTGATTTTCCTCCGGTACAAGTGGGTACCCGGTTTCCTGGGAGTCCGAATCTCCCCTACCACCCTCGATTTCTTTTTTTCGATTGTCTACAATCCTATTTATATAGTAGTCTGGAATCACAAGTGCACTACGTCAGGCTACGTACACTGGTAATTCCACTTGACAACAAAGTCAAAAATTCTTTCATTACTTGCATTTCATGATTATACATTACTATGCAACGCGATATTCTTCCGATGCAGCGTAAATCCATTTAGATTTTTAGTTATAAAATATCATTTCAAAATTATATTGTAAAACTGTGTATTCTGGGAATTTAATTAAGTATTTTTTATTAATAATTAACTTGGTTAATTAATGCTAATTTGTTTAATTACATGATTTATTTTAAAATGTTTTTTTGTGTCCGACAACCGATAAAATCAAAATAATATGTTTGGCGGCTTGTTGGGGTGGTATGATACGAGAATGGTCGAGTTTCGACTCTGTAAGGATGGGGAAATAGCTTGAAAAGTTCCTGTGCGTGCCACTGCTGAAAAGTATTAGTACAGTAAAATTAGGGCAAAAAATGGCCAAACCCAAACATCCAAAAAAATATTTTTTGAAACCTGTTGCAAATTACTTCTTACCCTTCCAGCAAGAAGGGGTAAAAAGTCCCAGCACTTTGGGCGTCGGGTTTTGGGGGGAAGGGGGGGGGGACGAAATTATCCTCTATTTAAATAAAAATAATTTCTATTACTTAATAAAAATTCTCAAACCTTGCAGAAACCACTCTATAATTGTAAAATAATAAACTCTCACAGAAAAAAATTCTAATTAACAGGGGGGGGCACAGGCGGGGGGGGGGAGAATGGGGTGGTTCATGAAGCAGCTTTGCGTCATTGGAATTTTTAAGGCAGTTTTTTCAAGGGGTATTTCTTTCTTTTTTGAGGGCTTTTATTCTGAATGGATGCTCCGTCACACTTAAGGGGTGCGCCATCGCTTTTTTGGGGGGGGACCCTGAATTTACATTCTAAAATAAACTATTGCAGTGAAGTTCACGAAACAATTTCCCTGATTTAAACTTTTCCGAAGTACAAAATGCCACACAATGATATGATAATGTCAGAATGATAATTATAAAAGATCTAAGCGAGCTCAGTAACCAAATTATTTGTGACTGGAGTAATTAAACTGTTTAGAGCGCTGGAAAACAAAATTTCTGTGCAGCATAAAAAAAAGTCCAAACTGACCAAAGTTTCCCTACTTCTTCTTGATTAACAAACTTCAACTATTCTACAATCTTTTGCCATCACCGTAAGGGGGGGGGGGGACAAACCGAAATTGCCAATAGTGAGACGGGCAATGCTGCAGTTCTGCACCCTCTAAGTCGGTGGGGGTTCTCATTTGCAAACACCGAGCTACCTCTCTTTTACGCAGCTGGTTATGTGAATTATGCTAAATATGCAGACATATACTTACAACACTATCTCAAACTTTTAAGTACATTATGCGATAAAAAAACTGATCACATCAAACATCAGCTAAAACATCAGCTATCCAATGATCTAACGCGAGTGACAACTTCAGGTGGTCTAGAACCTGTAGTGATTCAACGATAGAACAAGTCTTGATGAGAGCAATGAGCAATACAACAATAGAATGCTAAATATTTACACCTTTTTGTCTCTCAGTTTGGAAATCACAATCCGTTTCTAAAGCCCCCAGAAGTTTCTTCCCTCTTAAGTTGGTAGTGGTATTGCTCGCTGATGAAGGTGAGTTGCAATGAGACCTTTAACGTTCGGGTAGTAACATCAAAGGATATTGAAGGCAAACAATTTTGTGGCATTTCTTTGTAAAGGAGGTAAACAGTTATGTCTTTAGCTTCTGTTACGAGAGTAGTTACTATCTGTAAAGATGTGTAAGCCCAAACCATCTTTTACACCGAATGGTATGAACATTAAAGATGGAATAACAAATTGTTAAAAACTTCTGGTACGAGTTATGCGCTGATCCTCCATCAGTATTCGATGAATCTGGTTTCAGAAGGAAAGAAATCTTGTATCGTTAAAGTGCTATTATCTGAAGCAAAAGGTTCATCCACCATCACAGAACGAACAGCTGGTGTCATATATGAGGGAGGCAGTGAGAAGCAAAGGGACGTAAGTGGACATTTTCAAGTTTTGAATAAAACGCGTTTAAAGATAAGATTCTAGGTAGACTTTCATTGATTTTCTTTTCTAAATCATGCTGTATAGAAGCAACTACCAGGTCTACTAGTACCATCTCTTGCCTCAAGATAGAGGAGAGGTTCACCAACCATTTGTACTGGTTATCTCCAATAGATGGAAGATACCTGCTTGATCATATTTTTGGTAATGATCTGTAAGCTTCAAGGAAATATGCCAGCAATGCAGTGTATAGGTAATTTGTAAGTATGGGAAAGCTAGTGTCATTTTTGATGGGTGCAAAGAAAGCACCACAGAAATATAATCTGCGTCCTATTACAACAGCAAGCCTTCTGCTCTAGAAGACTTTCTGCGTCTCAAATCTTGTGCTTGCTCTGAGGAGTTCATTGGATATAGTGAATGTTTGAAAAGTCTGAAAGTGGACTGGAGTGCTCAATTATATGCACAAACTATGTTAGACATAGCTGCAACAATAACGATTTTGCTGAGGATCTAGATTCCAAAAAACATCTTGATACCGAAGACTTTTTGTTACAAGCTTAGGAAAAATCATTTGAAAGCAAAAAACAGTTCAGCGTATTTTTCTGGCCATTTAATCGAATGTGCACCATTAGGGGGGGTGGGGGGAAGGATAATATTTTAGTATATAATTTCGTTTTGGGAGGTGAGCTACTGTTCTTATGGGGGTGGACAGTCCTGATTTAATGCATTTTTGATTTGCATGAAATAATACTTCTACTTGAAATAAAGGGGGGGGGGTGAGGATTTATTTTATTTGGCGGAGGGGGGGTGCTGTAGCTTTGAGAGCAGGTGCACCATCGATCTTGGAAGATGGACACACTCGATTTCTAACTTTACCTTAGCATAAAGTAATGTTTCCATATGTAATGTATGGAGGGGGGGTTCGGGGATACTGCTTCGTTTTACGGGGACAGGGGGGCTCTGTAGCATTGGTGGGTTATGTCATCCCTCTTGAGGGTCAAGCACCTTTAATTTCATGCTTTTAAATTTAGTAAAACATAATATTCTCACTTTAAATTTACTCTAAAAATTCTGGAAAAATACCCAAAACAGCAATTTTTAGATGCCCCCCATTCCAAAACCCGACGCACAATGGGGTGGGACTTTTTACCTGTTCTTATTGGGAGTGTTATAAACAATTTGCACCAGGTTTAGCTTTTTTTTTTTTTTTTTTTTTTGGATGTTTGGGTCCGACCCCTATTTTTACTGTACTATATATGTTTTTATGATCCATTAAAATTCTATATTGGTCCGCTTTAACGAAGTTGTAGTGCTGTTGTATTTTATTGCATGTAGAAAACAGTTTGAAACATTGTAAGAATAATAAATGAATTATAAAGACTAAATGTTCCAACACAACTTCCAGGTTTTGGGAAAGAAAAAAATATATCTAATTAAAGTTTTGTTCCAATTTGTGGTCTTTATCTGAGTTTAGGATATATGATCAGAGGGTATGATTTTATTTTATGCAATAAATTCTATCATCTTTATAAAATTTTGCAAGAATTCGCAGACATAATAGGATTTTTAAAATTCTGCTTAAAAAGCTAAAAGTGAATTAGTTTATCATGTTTACATACATTTTTTATCTTGCAGCCTTTTGAATCGTATCTTCCACTGATAAAAATATTTGTATTTTTGTTCGAATGTTTTTAACAATTGGGATGTGTGAAAGAGTTGGAGTGTTTTTTTTAACCCATCTGGTGTTATGGATTCTTTGAATTCAAGGTCTATTTCTTCATTACAAGGCAACTACTGTGTTTTCAACATATCTTAAATTTAATTCTACCATACAGCGGGAAGTTTTTTGTTCTTTTAGATATGTGAAAAGTTATAGATAAAGAACTTTTAAGTCGTGCCTTGCCTGATACACTAAAAAAAACTCCAATGATTGACCAGGGGCGCCCCGATGAGCGGTCACTATGACCTCCCAAAACTTTCCATATTCGGCAAATTTTGTTCGATGTTGCAAAATTATCATCATTTGGCGAAATTTGGAGCTCCATTCGGCAAAATTATCATCATTTGGCGAAATTTGAAGCTCCATTCGGCAAAATTATCATTATTCGGCGAAATTTGGAGTTCCATTCGGCAAATTGAGAATGGGGTCTTTTCCGAAATTTTAAAAATATTTTTTCTGAAAGAGCATTCTTAAAAACATAGGATTTGACCATTTTTAAAATAATTTGACTAAGTTTATTATTTTTAAAAAATTACTTTAATCGGTGCGCTTTCATTGTTTACCCGTCTGCCGATGACATCACAAATGACGAAATGTGATTTACTGTTGTCATTCACACATCACAATGTTTAATTCGCTTCTTTACTCACATATGTTGGCAATGATATGGTTGATAGCAAGCGCAGCGCTCCATACTTAATTCGCTTCTTGATTATCATAACGCAGAAACGAGGTAGACAGATGCGCCAAAGTACATCTTTTGTGACGTCATAAAGACCACGCCTTATTTTCAAAATCGGACATTTAAAAAAATTAATTAAAAATTAAGCGTTGGGAAAATTAAAGTTTATCTCGCTCCATGTTGTTATTATTATTATTTTTTTTTTTTTTTGCTTATTCTATTAATTTCAGTGACTGAAAGTAGTACTTTTGACTGAAGAAATGACTTTAATGAAAAATTTAAATTCGGGATTCCCCTGCACTATCACTGTTTAAAAAGAAAGATGATTTTCTTTCGAATCAAGTTGACAGAAGTGTTCTCCGTTCGGGGACGGGAGGGGCCTCATGCCGCAGTTTATGCCATTAAACTTTTAATGAGGTTGTTTTGATGGTTTTTTTCTCTTTTTTGCGGGGGCTCTGACCCTTTTAAAGCATTCCGTGACATTTGGTCGGAGAACACCATTACTCTTCAATTAAACCCTATACTATTGATAAGTTTTCATGAAAACAGTATTTTTCTACCAAGCAAATTTAATTACGCAACCTGTAGATCAAGATACTATAATTGGGTGCTTTACTTAAACACTTTAAGTTGCACAGAATCCTATTTTTCGAGAAGTAAGAGTACAGTGAAACCTGTGTAAGTTGACCACTCGCTGTGCAGTATTTGGTGGTCAACTAACAGAGGGTAGTAACGAAAACTTTTTTTTTTGTGTGTCATTTCTTGCCCCAACGCATTCATTTTTTAACTAATTGGAATACTTTAAACTCACTTTCATTGTTTAACATTACTTTAAAACAATAAGTAAAAATGTTTTTAAATATTTTTAGAGATTATTTTCCAGAATGACGCGTAAGTTATCATACAAATTTAAAATGCCTGTAAAACGATCAAAGGAAAAAATGTCTCATTGTTTATGAAAAACTACTTACTTGACATTAACAATTCCTAAAAATTCACAATAAGTCAAAAGTGACTTAAATTCTTCATTTGATTTTTTCTTGTGCATTTGTAACAACGTTTAATCTACTTTTCAACAAAATAACTCCTTAATAAAGTTTTGCGCATTTTCTGAGACTTAACATAAGCCCAATGTTTTCAGATAGAAACATAAATATTCATTGTTTTTATTTTTTTAAATGTCTGGTTGCTTATTTGATGCATAACTGATTAAACTTTTAGTACAATCTAATGCTTTTGCCAAGTGGTCAACTTACAAAGGGCTTTTTACAATACTCCAAACCAAATTTGGTGTTCATTAGTGGTCAAGATAGAGAGGTGGTCAAGTTACAGAGGTTTCCTTCATTATATAAGATAGGACTAATTCCGTTCCTGAGAAAAAGCGGTCAACTTAGACAGGTGGTCAACTTACAAAGGTGGTCAACTTTACAGGTTTTACTGTATTACTAGCCACCAGGGCGGCTAGATTAGCCGCCTCGGCCTCTCCCGCGCATGGTCTGCCGTTATTTCGGAACTTAGGATTCACAACATGTTAGTAAGTGTACAAATGACGCTGTCCTTGTAAAACACTGACAGGCTTCACAACGTTGAAAGGAAACATCAGCAAATGAAATGTGTTTACATTTTTTAAGGAAAATGTGCGTCAATAACACAAAACTAGCCCTGTAAATCTTTTTCTTTATTGGACAGAGTAGTTAAAGAGTCTAATGTTTGAGGGAAAGGTTGTTTTTCAATGTCTGTGGTGCGTCTAAATGTAGTGGATTTCAATTTATTTGTTTCTAAACGTGATGGCAGTGTTAATAATTACACCGATCTACAAAAATTAAAATTGTCTCTATGATGAACAAAAATAAAAAATCTAACCAGTTTGAGGTCGGAGAACAAGAATATGGGAACAGTTTTTTTTTTGATAGCCCTTGGCTCTAAGATAGATGATATACCTGTATGTATGGAACTTCTCAACGCAAATATTTAGACTAAGTTCGGTATGCAAAGTAGACTTAAGAAGAGAGGAGCATGGCAAATTACAACACAGACACACAAAATTATGTTTGAGCATTCATGGACGGAAACAGAAGAACAAAATCCAAGTATTAGTGTTTTCAATTGGGACTATAACTTTTCATGTAAAGTATGATTTTGAATCCAATTTTCAGTGTACAATACGGAAATCCATCAGTTTTCAGGATCTTAAAGGGATCTTCTTTTTTTTTCCCCAATTAGGAAAACTATAAATAAGCAATCTATTCAAAAAACTAGACAAGGGTGGAAATCATAAATAAACTATTTATACGAGAATTAATTGCATTTCCAAAATACTTTCGTGTACAAGAAAAATCATTTGGTTCTGCTTGTTCTGCACTATCTTCCCTTTTATTGGTCCTCATGCAATAGTGTCCCCCCAACCCCCATTTTGTTTTTCTCAAAATTATTCTCTCTAATTAACGAGAAATATTTTTTCTACTTCTTTGTGTTCATACTAGAACTACAAAGCATTTTCAGTTATTAAGAAGAGTTTTATTGCAAATAGTTTTTAAATATTTATAGTATTCGTGCTTATTTGTTTATTATAATTATGATAATAATAATTATTATTATTATTTAATTTTTATTTTATGCATTAATGTTTTTTCAGTACTTTCTTAAGTGGGAAAAAATTATATAGCTATATGCATTTCTTCTATTTATTGAAGATCCTCATCGTGATAAATAATAAAATAGTTTAAGATAAAAGGAGAAGTTTTTTCGGAGAACAATAAAATGGTCGAGTTTGGAGAGTAAATATGCAGCATTTCAACGAAGAATTATTATTTTTTTAAAAATATATGTGGCGTGATATGATATTTGTACTGTATGGTACTTGGCACACAAACGATAGGAAATCATATATACAACTTTAGAGACATAAAAATAAAATGTGGAAATTGGCATCCTCGATTGTTTACAGAAATGCTATTCCGAAATTCTTAAAACTATATTTCAAAATAGCTGTAGAACTTTACATCAAAACATAAAGGTGTAATCAAGAGTGCTTATTGTTATCATTTTCCCCTGACCATGGTTACATATTTATTCGTTTTACGATTGGTAGATAGCGTGTCACGCGATGGACCTTAGGTAGTGCGATGTCATGTAATGTTGGTAGAATTTTACCCCAGTTAAATTTTATATCCCTCGAACGTACGTCACACCGAGTTAGCTTGAAAGTTTTAGATACTGTTTTTATATGATTGATTACTCTTTAAATCACAACTTATTGGATCGAAGTTGAAATAAATTCATTTAGAATTTTTATTCAGTCTGTTATAAAATAAATAGCTTTTTTTTTTTTTTTTTTTAATGTTAAATTTTTTAACAGTATCCTGTAACATTACAATTGCGCACTTTTATTACGGATAATTTATTTTTGAATGATTGCTTCGTGACTATGAAAAACTTTTGAAACATTACGATTTATCTGTGTTCTTTTAGCATATTATATGGTATGAATAATAAATCTGAAAATATAAACTGAAATTTACGCAAAATTATAATTCTTAAAAATGTGAAGTAATATTGCGCTTAACAATTAAAAAATAAATAAATAAAATAATAATTCTAATAGTAGAAATAAATAAATAATTATGTTTTAAAACCTCACTGTAACCCATGATTGCGACTACTTTCAGGTGTCAGAAAACAAATTCAATTTTCCCCTTAAAATACTTTTACTTCAGTTACTTTTAAAAAACTTTTCTGAGGAAGCTTTCAAATATCAATGTTTAGCACCTTTCACTGCCTTCTGGAAACGATTTTCAATAATGAATGAAAATGCATTTACATTAGTTTCACTGTAGAACTTTTTGTTTAAGTTAAAAAACTACTTTACAATATCAGGAAATAGCCTTCATAATTATTGTTTTCCTATTTTTAGGTTAGTTTCACGGCAGTGTTTTTCGTTGAAATTAAAAAAACTGTTTTACAGGTTCGTTTTTCAAGGATAGTTTCACTGTAGTACTTTCTGTTGAAACTAAAAAACTGTTTTACAGGTTCGGAAGTTTTCCCCTTAATGATGTTTTTATACCCTTTTTCTTAAGGGTAGTTTGTTTTCTCTGCAGTATTTCTGTTGAAATTGAAAAAGTTGTTTTACAGGTTCGGGAGTTGTTTTTTTTTTCCTTCTCTCCTTTAGCAGAGATTAGATGTTATGTATTCAGAAGCTCATAAACATTTGTTTTCGTTATCAGACTTGAGGTCTTTAAACTAAGAAAGTTTTATAAAATAAATGATAGTGACGAAACATGTTACAGCTTCATACTTTGAATTTTTTCGTCAAGATAGCAATCGAAGACATGCCGATTAAAATTAGTTTACAATTCATGTAGCTCTTCTTTTTGAACATGAATATGCAATTTTCATATAGTAAATATATTATATCTTATAAGGATCATAAATCAAAATTATCTTTAAAAAACCAAAAATTTAAAGTAATATTCTTTGCTAGTTTATTCCATGTAATTTTGAACAAAACTCATCAAACAAAGATTTAACTGACAAAATATATTTTTAAACATCTTTTAAGAAATGTTGGGGTCAAATCGTATCATCACAACCGTTGGCCACATGCCCCTTTTGCCAATGATCAGACTTTTGATCAGTGGTCTTCTAATACGCGAGTTTTTTTTTTTTCATTTTTCGCTGAAAGGTTTTTTAATATTTTTTTCCTCTCCACTAGTGAAGTTGCATTATTTTTCTTGTAAGCACAAAACTAGGGAACAACATTAAAAAAAAGAAATAGAATCGACTTGTATATATGTATGTATGCATGTGTTACTAACATAGAAGGAGTCGTCTTTATTACCTTTTTTGTTTTTGAAAATTCTACTCATATAATATTCAAAAACATTCACAATTTCAATGAGCAGAAATGAGGTGCTCAGTGCAAGTTCTTTTTTGCTTTGAATCTTTGAAGTCGGTATTGTAAGCATGCTCTTGCACTTAACTGAAAAATTTAGTTTCTTAAAAGTAATTGCTTTTCTCACAACTCTTTTTATCTTACTTAAGAAATACTGTCAATTTTAGTTAACATGAACACACAAAAGGAAGGGGGAAAGGGATAGTGATAGTTAAAGTGGGGTTAAAAGTTTAATGAAGTTTTTTTTCTTTTTTTGAAGACAACCAATTCGATCGTCATCCAAGACATAATTGGAAGAATTCTTTTTTTTTTGCGTCATTTGACAAGTGAAATGTCACTTCAGAAAGAAAAACTTGATGCTAGGTATGTTCATTTCATGTTAACATATTTTATTTGTATTATTTTTCATCAATTTTTATGTGATTCTGATGAACTTTTCCTTTGTTATCAATGGCTTTTTTTTTCAAAAAATTACTTCATACATGTCATTTGTTTTCTGTAAGAAAATCTACTTTGTTTTCAAGTTTGTAATATGTAAATTTATTTGTGTTTGATCATCGGAATACCTTTAAGTGATGTACAAATTAAATTCTCTGCATTGCATGAAGATTTATTATTTTTCGCTACTTTAATAAAAATTCTTTAAACCTGTAAAAGTTTTTTTTTTCTTTTTTCAGAAAAATACAGTCAACTCTCGATAACTCGAAGTCGAAAGGAACCAGTTAAAACGTTCCGAATTATTGGTAGTTCGAGCTATGGGAAGTTTCCACAGCAGTCTCAAAAGTTTAAAACGCGGTGAAAACTTCGAGATAAAGGAATATTCGAGTTATAAGCTTCGAGTTATCGAGAATCGATTGCACTTAGTTTTTATTCATCCGTATGAACTTTAAGCATAATTCTATCTAGTGTCTGAGAAGTAAAATCTCTTTTTTTTGAAAGATCTTAATCCCGACTAATTGAAAAATTAATGAAATACATTCTTGAATCATTTCCAACTTGACATTCGTCAATTTAAAAGATGTACTCTGAGATGTTTTTCTGTTTTTAGTATCTGGCAGTAAATCTATTATTTTGTTTACTTGAAATATGGAAAAATAATGCGTATAGTTTTAGTGTTTATGTTATGGTGTAATGAATTGTAATCATCTTTACCTGCTAAAAATAGAATGGAATTGAGAAAATACAAATTAAATAAAACAGACACAGGTTTTTCACTCAAAGTTTTCTTTTTTTTTAATGAAATGACGTGATCACATAACAGGCATTAAGCCACACCAATGTATGATCTTAGAGATCAGCATAATTAAATGATTTTAAATTAAAAAGTTTGATTGTACTACATAACTGTAATTGTAACAGCATTTTTTTGTTTTGGCTAACGACCTTAAAAAGCACAATACAGGGTTGGTGAATCAAAGAGTCGGAAATTCTAAAAAAAAATTATAATTTACTACTTCTTTATAAAATTTCTCTGCACCACTATTTACATAAATATGATAAAGAAAACATTTCAGTAAATTATATGTCTGAATAAAATTTACTTCTATAAAATAACTTAAGCACAGCTGTATGCTCTCTGATGTCCCAAAATAATTAAAAATTCAAATACATAATAACTAAGTTATAAATAAATATCTACAATTTTTATAAAGCACCTCTTATACTGCTCTGCACAAAACCAGTTATGTACAGAAATAATCTACAAATTCTTTCCAAGTGTTTTGATTCACCACAGTTCCCTGAATAACAGATATGCCTAATCTTAATAATCATCATAACAATAATACTGTGGAGCGAAAATTTTTAACACCACTGCACATATGCCACGCATAAAAAATTAAATTACCAAGAAGGTGTGCTACAAAAAACTTATTTACACACATTACAGACAACACCAGATTTTCACTACCCATAACTTTCTATAATATGGCCCGTTTCCTAACCCTTTAATTTGGGGAAAAAAAAGACCAGAATTAAAGAAATAGACCCAAGAACATTTCCTATTAGGATGTTAAAAATTGAAATTCAATTTCTTCTCCCCCAAGTAACCCTTTCATTAATATTACTCAATGCTAGATTACAATAAAAAACATTGCCATCAGTTCCAATAATCCAGTCTTTTTTTTTTAAATATTTGCAACACAGACTTTGAAGACATATAATGATTGAATGTTACTTCATTTTCTCTTTGTTTTGTACAAAATGAATACATTTATATATTTATTACAAATATTTACAAATGACAATTATTGTTCTCTTTCTACAACTTTCTCACCAGTGGTGTACTTTGCACACCATCTCAAACCTGGAATGGCACATTTTTTTTAAAACATGGCAACAGCATCTTGGTAATCTCGACAGATGCTGGTTTAGAGTCTCCAGTTAAGACACAACAGGTGCATGATCACAAGGTGGGGGAAAGGGAGAAGTGCAGACACTGGGAGCGCAACTCCGTATTTTTGAAAACAAGTTTTTTTTTTTTTTTTTTTTTCAAATGGACGATCATGACTCCATCTTCAGCATGGGTGGGGTAAAAAGTTTTTTGGACAGGTTGAGTGGCTGAGACTCGCCATTGGGTTTGCGAGGAGCTTCAGACTGCACAGGCCTCGAATCCATTTGGTTCACCGGAGAAGGGATCCTAGAAGAGCACAATCCATTCATGACTAGAGGGGACGTGGAAGTATTTGGCGAGCGTGGGTTGTAGATCAACCTCGGAGAACCTGCCCTTGAGGTATTGACCACTTGGTTAGAGGAACCATAGTTCTGTTGAGAAACAGGAGAGTTCTGTTGCATATTCTGAGACTGTTCGTAAGCATGAATTTGAAGATTTGATGCAGACGAAACAGTGGCCACTGAGGTTTGTTGCGTAAAAGGCC
This sequence comes from Uloborus diversus, assembly GCF_026930045.1. Classification (NCBI taxonomy): domain Eukaryota; kingdom Metazoa; phylum Arthropoda; class Arachnida; order Araneae; family Uloboridae; genus Uloborus; species Uloborus diversus. The sequence goes on from NC_072734.1 coordinate 94,939,781, forward strand.
AGGAAACTGTGGTTGATGGGGAATAAATAGATGCTGCTTGTTGAACATTACCTGCATGCTGTACATAGTATCCATTGGGACACAAAAGCAAACTTTTGTGTTGGGGAGGAGAAGGGGATGAGGTGAAAGTTGGAGGTGGCACTGAGGAGGAGTTATTAGGAACACTGCTGAAAGTATGGTTGCCATTCTGCATGCTAGGGCAGGTAAGCGATTGTGCTTCAACATGATGGGATTGAGATGGAGATTGGGATTGATTCTGATGGTGTGGAGAGTGACCAGCATGCTGCTGACCAGGTAAGGTTTCATTGCGCATGATAATATTATGGATCAAATCAGTCCTTTTTAATTGTTGTTCACTCAGATACCTAGGTGCTTGTTCAAGAGTTCTAACAAGTGTGCTATGTGTACTGGCTAAGGAAATCTGGCTAGGACTGGATGGACTCTCTGCTTCCCTCCTTGCAGCCCGAAACTTTTTGTGGTGACGGTATGCTTCATCCATCAACATGTTTGTGTTGACCAAAGGAGGTGCTTGCAATGCTCGTTTTAAAACAGGCATATCTTCAATGCTGTTAAACTTTTCCTGACTCTGCTGATGCTGATCATGATCGGTCATATCTTTCATCTTTTCATCTGCTGACAATCGCGGACTAGAGCAAACTGAAATGGTCGGTGTTGTGCTTGGACCATGTTCTTTTCCGCTCTCGATGCCAGAATCTGTAGGAGAATCAACCCGCCTTAGTTTTGGGTAGATTGGTCCTTTGACTGGGCTGTCAACAAAGTAGCCTTCGTCTCCAGAACTACTGCCGTGCTCAGAACCAGGATTCTCAGCAGTTCGTTTTGGTAGGTGTTGATGGTACTCCATGACAGATGGGGCATGTTCAGTGACCCAGCTTTCTTCATTCGCATAGCTACGAGAACTAGAGAAACTGGATGTCCTGATAGGACTTTTAACATCTTCTACGCCAATTCCACTGCTGCCAATCGACCTTGGAGAGCCAACAAGATCATGTTCATCTTTGGAATCGGTGGTGCTCCATTCACTACCTGTTGTGCTGCCACCATGCTGACTGTGTTGGCCAGGCGATGTGCTGCGCAAGTCTTCGACAGGGGACATGCAAGGCATTGACAGTAGGGCATGACTGGCATACTGACTCAAGATGTCATGAGGAATAGCAGGGTATGCATTAGGATTGGAAATATTTTCCGCAATGCTACTGTGCTCTCCTACATTGGTACATGGCTCCATTTTGTATGCTAAAAGCTTTTCAGAATGCAAAGTGTTCAATGTACGAAGATCAGGAATTTTCTTCATAAGGCTCTCAAATATGTTAGGGTTCTCAGGATGGCTTCTGGTTATAGACTTTTGCAAAATGTCCATCATTTTCTTTTGAATTTTCAGCACCAAATCTACATTTCTGAGTCCAGGGCGATCTGAAGAGAGAAAAAAACAACCCATAAATATTTTCATTACATATTAATGTGCACAGTTAAATGTAAAATCACTTTAAAATATTTAAATTTGCAAATCCTTTGAACTGCTGGGTTTTTTCAAGGCTAACCACACATTCCAGGGAGTAACATGGGTGGTGATTAGTTTAAGTAACTACAATCTAATTGTCTCGTCGTAATATTAAAAGATTTCCTGCCTATGAAAGTGCTTAGATATTTGTCGCTGATGCTCGTGAGGCATAAGTTTTTTTGTAAGCAAAAAAAAAAACTGATGACTTCTCACAAAATTTATGTTCCAGACAGTATAATTAAGTATGCATCCTTTATGATAAGAAACATACATAAATTTAAATGATATTGCATTCATGTTAATAAGCATCAATTAATGTATGCAATACTACTCAAATCTGTAATAGGACGTGCAGTTTTTAAGTTTTATGGGTTTTATTTTTAATAAAATTACTCCTACTATGCTATATTAGTTACTACATACTGGATTGATTTGACACTTACCGGGAGCAATAACAACAACAGCAGAGAAGAGGCCAACTTCATTGTCTGACAGGTGCAAAGTATTCAGTCTTTCTGCAAAGTCGAACATGGAGTCCAAGAGGAATCTGGCATTGCTAGCTGTATGTAGGGATTCCCTTCGCAGAACTTGACCATTTAAGCAAATTAGAGAATTCGTTTGGGAGTCAAACATGCTGGCTAGACGCACCAAAAGTACTTCAAACACACCAGCCTAGAAGAAAACAAGAAAGCGATTTATTAAAGATGAAATTAAGAAAAAGGGGAAACATACGCTGTGGTAAGTTTCTGGATCATTTAGAGTTGAAGTATGTCACTCGAAGCTTACCTTCAGAAGAGTGACTTGGTCCTCTTGAGTCAGAAAGTTAAAACCAGGTACTCGTTTGGCAAACTCGACAACTCCTTTGATGGCTGGTGCAAATCTTTGGGAGAAATCTTCCATGTAGTGGGAAACTCCATTTTCTAGGATATGTGGTAAAGGATTCAAAGGACAAGCCTGTGGACAAAAGAAAAAGAAAATCTTGAGGATTCATCTTTTTACATGCATCATTAGATTACATTTAATGCATTTAACATTTTATGTGCAAAGACTAGCCTACCCAAAATGTGATTAAGGAAATAGTTTTAAAACCCGTAGGTAAAAGTAAAATAGTTGATTAACTTCAGGGGTTTTCAAGAGTTGCAGTGCTTTTTTTTTTTAGTTCTTCCTACAAGTTTTATTTGATATAGACTCAGACTAAGTTTAAAATGTGTATTTTTTTATTTTTTGGACAAAGGTTTATATACAAGGGTGATTGGCAATTTTTAAATAGCTTTTTTAAAAAAACATGCATATTTTAAATTTATAAAACTATTAAATTTTACTATTTTTTGCTTTGATTTTCTCTGCCCCCCCCCCTTCCCCTCCATTTTAATGTACATGCAAAACTGCAAATTAAAAATATAAATAAATAAGTAAAAAGAGTATTTATAATTTTGAAATAATTGCAATCATTAAATAAGTGTCTCTGCGTTTTCAAATTCACTTTTGTTCACGAAGACAAGATGCGAGACTCAGCAGAAATAATTTGCATGTATTACACACCGCAGCCAGAAAATGCGACACTTTCGCTGTCGACGATAATAAAAAAAAGAAAAAAAAGCAAGGAAGAAGTATTGTAAAAAATAAAGAAGAAACTGCCGTTAAGACAAACTGAGCAAAGGACAAAATGAAAGTGCAGTCTGCGGTATGATTGGGTAACCTTGGCGCATCCTGAGGTCGGTAGCGATTGGCGCAAACGATCAGGGGCACAGCATCGAGCGCCTGTGTTGTGACCTTGGCCTTGAATAGCTACCGACTATTGGATGAAGTCGCACGTCTCTATGGTGAAATTGTTCGTGAGCTGACGTCAGAGCTGTTGTTTTTCAAGCGCTTCCTCCGCAAGATGAGGTACCCGTTGCATTTTCCGTTACAAAATCAAGACTACGGTTGCCTAATTATTGTATATGGACAGACGAAAATGCAGCCAGACAGATCTTGCATCCACGCGTCTCTGCTAGTGTGTGCGTGAATTCGATTTTTTGAATTAAAAAATTTCTCCAAAATTTTTTCCGCACATACAGAAACCTATGTCCATCGCAAATTAAAATTATGATTTGTAAATAAATTCACAACTGTTTTTTTTTTCGCTTTTTTGATAAGATGCTTAAGTAAGATTTTTGTTTCAAGAGTCCACAATTTAATTTCTCCTAAACATTTTTTAAAGTTACTTTAATCTAAAAAAATACTTGGGCCTTGTTTAATATATAAAATATACTATTTCCGCACCGAATGACGAAAAGAAAAAAAAACATTTTGTGATAAAAAAAAATATTTTAATGATACAAGGATAAAAAAGTGCCAACTGATGCGCTAAGTTTTTTCGCTGGTTAGTCAACGTTGAATCATTTGAAACAACACGTCAGTTACAAAGATACACTTGAAAATTGATAAACAAATTGAAGGTCGAAAGCTATTGAGAAATCGGGGATTGCTCAAGGAAGATATGAGCAGTCGCACTTACTTCCTCTCCGATCGTTTGCAATTAAAAGGGGGGACATGGAATAAACTCTAGACTGTTCTAAGAACACTCTATGGCTTTTTATAATTTCCATAAATTTGTTTTGCTTATGTACTTAATTAGTACTAACTTCTTAAGTTCAAAAATACAAAATATTACTTGCTGTTGCACAAAAAGTAGTGGGACTTTTATTTACTCTGGGGTAAGAAATTCATCCGCCCATTGCAAATTAAGGTCAAATAAAACTCTTTGAACTAAAAATAGGTAATTAATTAATTTTAAAAAAGGAATGGAATAAACCGTCAAAATATGGAAGATTGTGTAAAAAAGTTTGTGTTTCAAAAATTCACAAAAGCAGGAAAAGTAAAAACTTCTCTGCATCTGATCAATTTACATTGATATGATTCAAGTTAAAACTGTTGAAAAAATCCCCCTCCCCTTTTTCTGAAAAATACTAATTAATTTGGCGATCGCCAAGATGTGCGAACAAGCGCCTTGAACCAGGAAGTGAGAAGCGAGTGAATTGAAAAACGCGAAAATCGCGCCTTTGATTCGCTCACAACGAAAATCAAGGTCTCGAGCGCAGAGAGCGCACGAGTCGACCTTGTCGCTCGCCGAGAGATTCAGCAGAAAGATGGGAATGAAAATAAAAATAAAAAATTCGTGATAAAACAAAATCCCCCAACATGGAGAAGTCGCGTACACTTTCTCCTTGAGCAATTATTAGCCAAAGGAGAAATGTTTTTTCGGCTCAAAACGTGACGCAAGGCCTTGGATTTGAAGAGAGGATCTTCGAATCTGGAATATTTTTTCATCGCAACTCTTTACCATTTTTTTTTTTTTTTTTTTTTTTTTGTCTCTCTCGAGTTAGACTGCACAAAAATGAGGTCAAGATCTGTTTCACGATAGTTCTCTCGAAAAGATTGCTATCGGTAATATTCGAACTTCCGGGATTTTCTTTTCTCTTTGTCCATTTCCTCAGTGAAAGTTTTTTTTTCCCTTTTTTTGTTCCCAGTTAGATTTGAAGTTCAACATGCAGAACTTAATTAAATCCTGATAATGCAATAGTCAAACGAAATCTAAATTGATTGCCAATCTCGAGAAATATTCGGCGATATCTTTGTTCTAATGTTTAATTTTAAAATTTTCGAAGGTTTTTAAATTGTTTTACGCATCTCCCCCCCCCCTTTTAAAAATGATGTCCAAAACAAGTAGGAAAGATAAGAAGTTATTTCATTCTAGTACTAATCATACTCTAATTTTCTTTCACCCTCCTCCCGGAACTAAAACAGGGATTTTTGGGGGATTTCTAAATAAATGATCAAAACGCGGAACGAGCACGCCATAAAAATAATTAAGTCAAATTTTGAAAATCTTTCCATCTACTATTCCTTTCTATTTGCAAAATATAATCCAACTTATAAATTGTAATTAGTTCAAAAAAAAAAAAAAAAAAAAAAGTTGAAAACCTTTTCCTTTTTTTTTTCATAAAATATGCGGTTCATTTCAACTGAAAAAAAAAAAAAATAATAATAATAAACGCGTCATTGACTCACCACTGCAGATCCTGTTGGAAGAAAAAAAATTGTTCTTAATGAAAGAATAATAGGGCACTCACCAGTGTGGGCGTGCCCTGGGCGTAGACTTGTTGCGATCGGGCCTTCTCGATGAGGGCAACCACCTTCTCGCGGGTGTAATCGCAGGTCTCTTCGTGAGCCTGCACCACTGTGCTCAGCAGGTGAAGCTCATCCTCCAGCTCGGCGCACAGGGCCTTCTCGTGGCTACTGGCGTTCACCTTCTGCATTGCAGCGAGGATTTTGGCCTTCTCTCTCTTGGGGACACGACCGAACCGGACCGCTGGGGGAGAAAGAGAAAAATAGTTTTCAATACAGGATAACAATTAATCGGGAGAACATATATGTCCACTGAAAAGCCATACTATGCTGAGAAAATTATATTTAACAGCTTTTTGCCATCAGTGAATTTTTTAACCGAAATTCATCCTAAACGCAAGTCATCTTCATTGAAGTGCACATCGTCTTTCTCAATTAGTCAAGTTCCAATAATAATGAATATTCATTTACATAAATTAGCCTCAAGCATTTCCATCATAATGCACTTTCAAAAGTTATGCCCATGCTCTCAACACAGCAAGCAAGTACTGCACCACTGACGTAATTAGTTTTTGTCACTGTAATGTCGGTGGCGGGGGGATGAGATCGATAAAATCTTTTCCATTTCAAAACAGCTTGTTGGTGACAAACACTTTTTAGTACCCCAAGACAAAGAACATCAAAATTACCTTTCCATATTTGTTATTTTATTAATTGAAATTTCAAAAAAAAAAAAAAATAATAATAATAATAATAATAAATAAATAAATAAATAAAATAATTAATGCATTTAGCTGTGTAAGGGGAAAAAATCAAGCTTATTAAACATTTGAGAAAAAGACGGTCAAATTATTAAACTTAATATCGAAGACAATATGTTTGGAAAAACGTGAACGTTGTTTTAAACACTCTTAAATAATCATCTGATTTTCCTATGCAAAGGCGAACATTACCTTGACACGACAAGGCCGCCGCGTTTATTTCATTTTATAGCCGATTTTTTCCCCTCCGTGACGTCATGGCTACGCAGAAGAAGAGAAACCAACACAAAAGGACAAACAATTAAGTTGCAAAAACAAAAAACTCTTCGAAATGCGCTTGTACATAAACTAGCAGCCTTCGCAGCTGCTTTATTATTTCTTCTTTGCTATGTGTCCGTGAATATGCGAATGTAAATAAATATAGATATATCCAACGTTTTTTTTTTTTTTTTTTTCATTCAAGGCAAAAACATTATTCGAAGAATGACGGCGACGTTACCTTCCACGTTGAGAGGAAAAATTTCTGCCTTTTCAGAGCTCAGTTTCGAGGCTGTGCGTTGGCAATGAAATATTCAAGGTCTGCTATTTTCCAAAAAAATTCCGTATTGCCGCAGCAGAATCTGAGTTAATGGAGTCGCTAAGCGGTGACAGAAATCGCTATTTAGTTAGAACATTGAACTTTTCTCCCTTTGGATATAAATATGCACATAAATTACAGCATTTTTTTTAATTAAAAAAAAAGTCATTTTTAAGGTCATTTAATAGAATGTAAAGTAAAAACTCAAAATTTGAAGACAATTTAAAAATTCTATTTCCAATCAAAGCAGATAATGTCCTTTAATGCTGTCTAACGCAATGAATTAAGATTTAGAAAACGGCATTGATTACTAATTTCCAATTGATCGTTAAAAATTAAGTTGTCCAATTTTTTTCTTCATAAATAAAAATCTTAATTAGATCAAAATAAATTGTTCATGCATTAAAAGTCATAAAACTATGATTTTTCAGAAAACTGTTCGCACTAGATTTAGGATTTAATTATATAATTAAAGCTGTCTCGAAATTTGAAAAAATAAATAAGTAACGGCCATGAAAAAAACCACAGCTGACGATTACAAAAATGGAAAAATTACTTCATCGCTAACCTTCAAAATACATAATGGATGCTCGTAGATATCGCACGAGGAGCTCTCTCTCTCCCTCCCTCTTTCTCCTCATTCCTGGCATCAATCCAATAAAGAATGCGATGCTAATTCCCAATCGAAAATGACCAATTAAAAAAAAAACATTCATTCTAAGTGTATCAAGATCGCCTTTCAGATGACGCAATAATGAAAAGCAGTCGAATGATAAGGAGAAATTAAATTTTATTCTCAGAATGAGAGAGAGGTGTCGCAGTCTTCGTAATCTCTTGCATCACATGTCGTAATAATTTGCGGTGGCACCGCATGGTCGAGACACATTTGTCTGCTTAAATCAATCAGACATTTTTCGTTTACAAGAGCTAAAATTTCTTCATGCAGTCTTAACATTCACTATGAACAATTTGGCAATTCAAAAAGCAGTAGCCACTTGCCGAACATAATATGAATAAAAATTGAATTTCGCTCATCAAAGTTATATTTTGCTAAAAAAAATATTTAATCACTATTTCGGGAAAATAATACACTTTATTGGATCGGGGGAAAAAAAGGAAAAAATATTTAATGATAATATTTGCTGTTTATCTAACAATTAAAAAACGACAATACAATTTCAAAATCGTTTGAAATATTAGCAAACGCAAAATTACTTTCATAAATATCGATTAGCTTATGGTTTTATCGGCTACAATGAGAAATTAATCATCAATATTAATGTTTTAACTAGCTCAAATTAAAAAAAATATATAAACATTTTTTTAAATGGTGAGAATTATTGTATATGTATTTATTGTAGCATTAAATTAAGCCTTCTCGCAATGACGCACAGCTGTTGCCACCCCTAATAGAAAGTCAATAAATAGTGCTAACCTCCATCTTTAAAAGGTCAGGAACTGCGCAACACGTTTTAAGTATACGATTTTTGAATTTACTTCTATCATATATCAATTTTTATGCAAATAAGTACCAAACAATTACAAATAAGGAACACTAAGGGGCAGGACAATATATATTGTTTAAACTGAAACCATTTTTGTTGAATATTTACATTTTATTACACATTTGATAATTTTAGAATAACTTAAAATCGGAAAATATACCATAATTAAAGAAGGTTTCCCTCGTGGAGGAGAGATTTTTTTACCCTCGTGATACGAAAAATTAAATGAAAAATTCCATTTAAAGAAAATGTTTATTGTTTCACTAAGTTTAGATTTTTTTTAATGATACACATAACAATTAAAACTTCATTGAGCAAAACATACTAATCACTAGAAAGTAAATTATTTATGTAGCGTCGATTAAAAACAGTTATTCCATGCATGTTACCTTAATTTGAATCGGTTGTTACGTAAGTCAAAAAATTGCAATTGATATTAAAAAAAATAAATTTTCAAAAACTTACGAGCATCTTGCGATTTTCTAGATGTTTTTTTCTTTCTTTGGGCCGGTACTTGTACCGGAGGAAAAGCGTTACCGCTTACAACATTATGCTGGGGGGCCAAGGATTGCATGGGGCCCGGTACCACAGGGTAAGTTGGTGATCGATATGGGGCAGTCCACGGTTTGTCTGCCGTTAATAGCCGGCTTAAAATGCTAGTCATTTTCCGATATTTTTATGCAAATTTTTACCACGGAAATGTTCTACGCAGAAGATCCGAACACGGAATTCCGACGCAGCGGCTGTAACAAGTGTTTCTCCGGCAGGTAGGAGCACACGCTTCTTCGAACAGATGAGCGCATAGTTCTGGAAGTCGCCAACGGGCCGCAGATTTCGGCAGGAGGATGGGTTGCAAAGCGCGAGCGCGTCGTCGCCAAGTGAAACCGCCAAGTGCGCATAATACTTAGCGACCTTTAAAAACTTCGAACGAACGCAGTGCTCTTGAACATCAGGATTTCCGTGTTACTGCGTAATTAAAACAAGGAACTTTCATAACAGCGCAATTTGATGTGAAGACTTTTATTAATATTAAACCTTGAATCCTTGAAATGTGACAACATTGTTTAAGGGTAAAATTTTCACTTAAGTAGATGTTAACATTTAACAATAGAATATTCGAAAAAACATGGGGTTTTTACAATTGTGCAAATAAATATTCGAAAGAAAGTAATTTTCCCTATTTTTGAATATTTTAATTCTGTGAGGTGTTTTAATACAAATGAATATTTATTTATTTTTGAAGGAAAAAAAAGCAAGTTTTATAATTTTTTTTAAAAAATGAGGAAGTTCAACACAAATCTGAACCATTATTTAAGGTTTCAGAAAGTGTTTTCATTTTAAATAATGAAGAGTTATTGTTTTACGGGAGAAAATATAATCATTAAAATGTTACTCCGGCAATTCCCGTTTTGAGTGGCGATGCTAGGAAATTCATAAAACTAAATTGATCAGATTCTCTCCCCCCCCCCCCACAATATATATAATTAAAGAAATGAACTCTCGATAACAGAGAAATTAACTTTCGATATCACATTCCGAGTGATAAGTCTCTTTTGCAAAGTTACGTTGGCCTCAAAGTAAGGGATAAAAGTAAACACTTCAGACGCCGGCTGTTAAAATTTGTGATTTGACTATATTTTTCAAAGGGAGGTTTTTCCCATAACAATGAAGATAATAAATCATGCCTCATAAAAAAAAACATAAAGGGGATTACTTATGTTTAGATTAGATTCTAGAAAAAATAATAGGGTATCGAATTTCAGATTGTTTTATTGGTTGTCATATTTATTAAGTGATCGCTTCGTTTTTTTTCCCTGCCAGATGTGGGGAAAAGATCTAAGTTTTTCCTAACGGTTTGTCACTTCAATATTCTCTTAGTATCGATATGAATAATTAAAAGTAACCTTTTCTTTAATTTCTGTTACATAATTTATGAAGCAAAATATCTTCACACGAGCGATAAATCTAGCTGAATGGTGGCCCTAATCCACTTTCACGGCCATTTCTAACTAAAACGCGTTGGCGGTTTCCAGGCGCGTCGGAAATCGAAAAACAGCAGAAAAGAAAAGTAGGGGAGGGGGAATCCTGAGAATGATACGTCGAATTTAAATCTTGTACAGGGTGAAGAAGAGCGCAGCGCCCTCTGGGAAAAAGACATCGTAGCCTTGAACTTGTTTCCTCGCTCGTATTTTGGCGACCTACTTCTTTTTCCTTTTCCAGCAGCCCGACCTTCAAGCCGGCATTTACCTCTGGCGACGATATCGCTGCTCCGAGGTCGATAACAGAGCATATTTTGTCGCCAAAAGTGACTAAAGGAGAAAACCAAAATCGATGAATTGACTAAATCAGCTCGATAGTTCAGATTCTGTTCATTTCATGATTTTTTAACAATTATTACTTGATTCATTGAAAAATTTGTTCAACCCAGCTCAAATAACACTTGAATTTTTCAATGAAATGAAGATGTTTCTTCTGATGTTTTAAAATTCGTATATTATTTTTTTTAAACAAAATATATTTTTCATTTCAACTGGTTAAAAAAATTACCTTTAAAAATAATAATCAATTATTTTGGGCATAAATGAGCACAGCTCGGTAAGCAACGATTTGTGCGTCAATTTTGATTACAAGAGTCTCCCCCCCCCCCCCCCACATTGAAGATTTAAAAAAAAAAAAAAAACTCCTCTAAAATTGTTAAAATTTTAGAGCATTCCTTCAATCATCCAAGTAAATTAAGTAGTAAAGCATATTATCCATTAATTTCCTTTTTTTTTACCCTTTGCGAATGGTGCACGAAAATACCTTTAAAAGTTCTAATGATTATATGTTCAAATGATGAACGGCTTCCACTAATAGATACCAAAATTCTGTCTATTTATAAAAGCAGCACAAAATAAGAGAAACTATAATTAGAATATATTTCCCCCATGAGATGAACTTGACTACATTCTTACAGCCAACGCCCTACTGTGAATGGGAAAAGGTTCAACGCCAAATGGCGTAGGTATTTGGCGGTAATCGATAGCTCCACATGTGGATGCTGAGCTGAATTCCCGCCCCCTCCCCCTTTCCTCCAGACCCTCTCCCTCCCTTCTGCTGATTCGCGAAAACCTTCGAGAGAGGAGCAAACAGCAAAGGTTCTTTTCCAAGACGTAAACAGCCAACGTTTGCACACGACTGACCTTGTCCTCTAAAGAGAATAATTTCCTTTCTCTTTTACCTTGGATTTTTATATTTTTTTCCCTTCTCCCCAACCTAGTGTTACGAAGTTCGATTTCTCTTCAGACGTCAGCGGGTGCAGATCAATGCTGCTGCTCTGTGACCTTTTCAGGTGCATTTCGCAGTTTTAACCAGGGAATCGTTTCTCGAAATAGCTGCAACCGATTTTGGGAAAGGAGGTGAAAGAAAAGCATGGTTATTGAAGCTCACAGTGGCGTGATTTTCATTTTGAATTTCCGCACATCAAAATTTCTATTCACACATATTTTTTATTATAGCTGATTACATGCTGGAACAAACGTATTCATAAAACTTAACTTATTCTTTGAAAATATTTGAAGTAAGCTAGCGTAATCCTGGTTCAGTCACTCTGAATATTTCCAATTTTCAAGAATTAAAATATACAGCATTTACTAGCTTCTCTTGTACAATTTTAAGTTCTTTCTCTCCAACTTTAGAGGCTAGTTGAGCATTTAACTAACATTGAAATTACTAAAAATCAAGTTAGCAGTTAGTGAACTACAATCACAAAAAACTTTTTTAACTGTGACTAACTATTAAGCAGAGTTGATCTCAAAATCTTTGAAATATATCAACACACAATTGCAGCAAAAATGAATAAAGAAATAAAAACAAATTTCAATCTATTTTTGAAAACATCTAAGTTACATTACTCTTAAATGTAAGGCAGATACGACTGAAATAATTTAAACATTGAAAACTAACTCACGTGTAAATTTCTTCAAAGGTTTCGGCATCATTAGCATAAATTTTCATTTACAATGAAACACATTGTGATATGTTCTACAAATTCATTTTGCAACAATCAATTTGACGCGCATTATTTTGATATTATTTTGACGCAGCAGAATTTTGGAGTGCAAAACAGAACTACAAGGAACATAAAATGCTTATTTAACATATCAAGAATAGCTGGCCTCTATAATTTGTAAAATTTATCGTCTGGCTGTCTAGTGACGTAATTAACTTGCTGCCGCAATTTCCGGCACATTCGTTGTTTTATCAGACACAATGATTTTTCGAGTCAGCAATACGATTCTCAGAATGTTTGCCAGTAAAATTGTTTTATCAGACGGGAATTTGCGCCAAAACAAGCATTGCGGAACAAAACGCAAATTCCTGTTATCGGCTAAAGGGTAAAAATATGTGTGCTTAGTTGACATTGAAAATATCAAGTGTTTCAAGGTTCGAAAACAAATTTATCTAGCTTGGAACAAGTGTGAGTTATCATCTTAATCGCAATGCGTTCTATTTTTACCAGCGGAATTAACAAATTATGACTTTCTCAAAAAGCTTTGACATTTAAATCCAAATAAATTGATTTTTTTTTTTTTTTTTTTGTTGATGTACTTCACAAAAATTTCACAAGTGATCAATTACATTGCATTGAGAGGATTTTTAGAAATGATTTAAAAAACAAGGTACAAAAGGACTAGAAAAAAATATAAAAAAGACAACCAAAGCAGCATTTAAATAAAATTTTTTGCAAAAAAAAAAAAAAAAAAAAAAGAAAGAAAGAAAGTGGTCCCAAACAGAATTTTCGAAAATATCACCTTAATTGCTTTTCTCCCACCCATCCATGTAAAAATAGACAATTCAACGAACTCTAAAAATTTCGTTTACAGTATACTAGGACTCAAACGAAAAATAAATTAAAAAAAAAAAAAAAACACACACACACACACCAATAACTATCATAAATCGTAATACACGAATTTTCGGCACTTCGATGTAAAAAATATAATAAAATAAAAAGAGCTCTGATGCATCTTTTTCTCTATTATCAAAAGTTCCGTAATTGCATAGCTCTTTTTAACGTTGTAAAACTGTACAGAAGCATAAGAAAAAACATTAAGAATAATTCTTCTTTTTTTTTGAATTTATAAAAACTAGAAATTCACCGAACTGGCGAGTAGCGCCACATTCTGAGAACCCGAATCGATTCGAGCCGAGAAGTGCATACAATGAACGAGAGGGAGAGCACGTTGATTTGACCTTGAACTGCGGCATATAAACAAGAGGTCCTTATTGGGAAACCGCCAATGCCTATACGCTGTCGCAGGGAAAGCTTAACGTGACATGAAATTAGAAAAAGTTTTGGTGCAGTGCTGCCATCTGTGGTTGAGCATACAAACTATTGAGTGCCCTATGATCAGTTTCTTCACCATTTGATAAGTATCATCATGGAGTCTCTCCTTTTTTAAATGCAGTAGAAGTCACAATAAAAAAAACTGAATCATTAAAAAAGGAAATAAATTTGCTTCATAAAATTGATGCGAGTGGATTCCAACTTTCAAAAAAAAAAAAGAAAAAAAAAGTTCTTAGTTAATCATTCAGACACTAGATGGCACTTCAATAACTTGGCTATTACAGGTTTTTATCAGATTTTCTGTGTACCAATAAGCATGGAACAAGTTTCACATAAACTCAAAAAAAAAAAAAAAAAAAGGGCAAAAAGGTGCTGCCTACAATGTTAAATGAGCAAACCTGAACAAGATTTACTTTTTTAAATGAATACTATTTTTTATTAAAACGATTTTTTTTTTACAATGAAAGCAAAGAGTCACCATTACAACATTATTTCTTTATAGATAAAAAATTCGTTTGTTTTTCTAAAACATTAGAAATAGTTTGAAATTTTGCTTTTAAAGTTCGTACGTAACAGAAAGGTACATTATACTTGTTTAAATACCATGTTTTTTTTTGCTTAAAAAACAGCATCTAAACACACTTTTAATCTAACATGTATACATAAATATATGGATATTGAGCAAGAAATTAAATCGAAGAAGTACTCACCATCCCTGGACATGCCCACTGCAATGCACTTTTTGAGACGGCAGTATTGACAACGGTTTCGGTTAATCCGTAGGATGGAACATTGCTGGTTTTTGGTGCAAGGCCTATACTGTATTTTCTGTTGGATACTTCGACGGAAAAAGCCCTACAAAGAAAAAATATTTGATATAGTTTTGTTCTCTGCATTTTAATAGAAAGTCTTGGTAATATATTTTATATGTGTATATATGTAATATATATTCTATTTTTTGAATTCAAGACAATGAAATATGTTATGCTGTAAACAAAAGGGCATCAAAAATTTCGAATGAAATTCTCATGCAGTAGCAAATAAAAAAAAAGTTTGATTTCAAAGTATTTTGTTTAAAATGTTTTTAAAAAAATGAATCATTTTAGGGTTTTTTTTTTGGGGGGGGGGGGGGGGGGTAGAAGGATGAAAAAAAAAAACATTTCATAGGAGAAATGCAGACTCAACATGAGTTTCATGACACGATAAAACAAAGGATTTTGAACATTAAGAAAGTTATTGTTTTTCGCGATCAAGACAAGTTCTTTGAATAAGCAAAAATTTTCAGAAAAATTAACTCATAAAAATATTGCGCAGCAATATATATATATATATATATATATATATAGAAAAAATATAAGAAAATTAAAACTTAAAAATGATCAAAACATGCTTCTACTACACTTTACCAAATAGTAAGTGATGTAGTAAAGATTTTATCCTCTAACATGATTTTCTGATTTTTTTTCTCACCCCCCCCCCCCCTTTCTGGACAAGAAAATATTTGAACTTCAAAGATCAATATTTGGATCCTTTTTCATTTTTTAAACAGAGAATTACAAGAAATAAAAAGTATATAAAAAAAAGACAAAATTTTACAATTTAGTAGATGAACAATTTTGATCCCTTCTTTTAACCTAACATGAAACGAAGTTTAAAAACTAACAAATGATCTCATTTCATTTCGCAGTAAAAAAATTTCCAAGTTTTCTTTAGTAGTTTCATAATAACTCTTACTTACACTATTTTTACATTTCCCTTCCTTACGCTCTTTAGTTTTCAAATTCTTGAGACACATGAAGGACCGTGTAAAACTAGTATTTCAAAGAGTTCTTTCAATTACTGTCTCCGGCAATTGACTAAAATCACAACGTAATTATCACCATTTATGCGACAAGAATTTTTCTCATCATAAAAACGATGATACTCGAGAACAATTAAAAACAAGATTTCACACATTCACTGACACCATCTTCGAAAAAGTTGTAGTATCGCAGAAATAAATCCAGTGAAAACGCTGACGCGGAAGGAACAAATATCACAACTGGTAACAAGAAAAATACACGAGAGAAAGGCAAGCGGCACGTTTCACCAGCGCCCGAACACAACTGTGCCTAGTTTCAACCAACCAAAAATGCTTCCTACTTCTTTTTTTTTGTTAACTTTATTATTTATTCGCGCAATCCCCAATAAACTCCGAACAATTTAGGTCAGGCCAAACGGCTACTCCAAAAACAAGGCAGTTGAGAAGGGGGGAAACTGTATCGTATAAGTTACGCAACTACCCCTCCATTTTAGCCTGATTTCGAAAGGTTCAACGACCGGCCAGCGCATACAGTGGCACACTTTCCATGAAAGTGAAAGTGATCCGGGGAGGGAGGCAACAGCTCTGCTGTAATGATGAAGGGGGGGGGGGACTAATCACGTGATACATATTCAAGTTCAAAACAAACGATCCAGTGAGCAAGCAGGCCGAAACGAGGGGGGGGGGAGTTCTATTAAAAAAAAGTAGAATAGTAAAAAACGAATAAGTGTAAGCGCTTCAGGCCGTTGACCTTATTGGCCTGGAAGTTGGGTTACATTCGGTCATTCAACCCGAATGCCTCTCTCTATGACGTCAGTTCAAGACAGTCTCCTATTGGATAGCGATTTCACCTGGGCTGGAATTACTGATTGCGCCAAGTTGAGGTTACTAGGTGGAACACATGCGCTGTTTTTATTTATTTATTTACTTTTTCTTCTTCATTACTTAATAATTGCTATTGTTTTAGTTTTTAAAGCGTGAATTTGCTTCAGAGACATTTAATGCACATTACAATTAACTTTTTTTCCCTCTTTTTTTTAATAACCACAATGACGGGCAAATTCTATAAAAAGAAAACTAATTAATTTGCTCTTTGACAAATTAAAATTAGTTTAGAACATTTTTTACATATTGCACCTTAACTTAATTTGTGAGCAACAACATTTTGGCAAGATTTATTTAATGCCACAACAATGCTTCATTTTGAATGTTAATTTACTATTTGACAAAATAAAATTAGTTTTATAGTCTGCACATTTTAATTTTTTCCTGGTTTATTACATTTTGCTGCATTTTTACTCTTTCTTTCAGAAAACAATTTTTTAAAAAAATTGTCAATTGCATTTATGTCTTTAAAGATTTGTGACGTCTATATTCATTAACGATCAGTTTGTACACACACGTCTAAAAAACACGTCTCTCACGCGAAGCACGCAATGCTTCGCTAAACATCATTTTTTCTCAACTTTCAAAAATTATTATTATCAATAGTTTTACACATCCTCATGCAAAGTTCGTTAATTGTTATTTTGAAATTTATTATTATTATTATTATTCGTTTTTAGTATTTTTAAAATTTATCTATTAAGAAAAAAAGAATGAATTCTACACATTGTATTGATGCAAAAGCAATTGATCTGCTGAAAACAAAGGAAAAGAATTAAATCTAAATTTAATTGATGCGAAACATTATTAAACATTTTTTGAGGCCTCTAACAAAGAGCGAAAAACCAATCCAGAAAATGCTAATTTCTTGGCCGTCTTTAACTAAAAATACAATCTTCTTCTTTAATTGATTTTCCTCCCAATAGTAATCAACTCTTATTACTTTAAGACGATAATCTTAATTAAATATAAAATTAAACGAAGAAAAAGAGCATTCTACTAAGTATTATTTAATAACTCATGCATTATTTTATCTTTTCTATTTTATGATACTACAAATAAATGTTTGAACGTTTCCAAAGAACAGCTTTAAATTATACATAAATAGATTAATTTTTAAAATCAGTTTAAAAATCAAATTATTTTAAAAAACAATTAAAATAAGTTGATAAATTAAGTTTTGCTAACCTTTTTGCAGCCGTCCACAGTCATGAGCTTCGAATAATATTTTATCGAAATCACAAATCACTAACTATCAACAATAAAATTCAATACTCTCAATATAATCCCGTGGGCACAGACTGAATTTGGAACTAGGAAGCTTTAACTCCGAATCCGTTGCCACCACTAGAACAAAAACCTACATATAGAATAATGCAGGAAAAGGACAAAACCTAAGCGGTTGTTGAACCCGAGCATCATGGGTAACCCTGAACTTGAACGGCAACCAATCACTTTCTTGACGTCTTCCAGGGCAATGACCAATGAATGGCTCCCGCGCGCAGCACGTGACCCGACGGAAGTTGAAGAGGAATAAAGTTTATGAAGTCAGGAGTCGAAAATAAAAAAAAGGGGGTGGGTAGAAACGGATAGGGGATTCCATAATGTATTGAAAAGTATTTTTGGAATTTACATTACTCTTCATCACTTTTGTACCACTTTTCCAATTGTAGAATTTTAATTATCACAAAACCGTTTCTATTCCCCCCCCCCACCGTTGAATTTTAACTTTTTTAATTTTTATTTTTGTCAAGCAATTAAAAGTTTCTTGAAAGAAAGTCTGCACCCAATATAAATTCACAACGCAACAATTTTACTTCCTACAAATGAGAACGCTTCTATTACATTTTAAATAACCAAAGAGAATTTCAGTCAAATTCTTGCTCAGTAAAAATGAAATAAAAATTGAAATGTTTCCAAAAAAAAAAAAAAAAACCTTTAAAATTAAAATGAAGATTTACTTTTACATTAAAACCAAAGCTTATCGTACAAAGCTTAAAGAGAAGAAAAAATATTCGCGAATAAGATAAATAGTGGAAGATATTAAATTAATTTATCACATAATGAACATAAATTCGAATTTATTTTCATTTTTAGCAGTAAGTTCAATTCATCATTAATATTTTTCAGTTATTAATTTTTATTTCATTGTTCAGTTTATTTAATATATCAAAATAAATCTCAGAAAGGGTTATTGAATTTCGTGCTTAGTATTTTTGTAATTAAATTTGTTTATATTAAATCAAAAGTTATTTAATTTTCTGATTAACACAAAAATTAAAAACTTTTTTTAATTTAATCAAGTTAAGTGTTCTTTTTTTGCTCAAAATCAAATTTTTAAAAAGGTAATTAATAGAAAAGCAAAAAAAAAAGCACAATTTCAAAGAGCTCTTTCAGTTTTCGTCCGCTGAGTGGAGAAGCTTCTGGAAGCGCATTCTCTCCCGGCCGGTCAACGACCTCACGTGATCGGCAACTTCCCAACAACACATTTCGGAGTTCGTTCACCCCGGGATCGAGACTTTTCAAGGCCAAACGACATTCGCTCGTGAATCGGCACCGGAGGCTTACTCGTGGAAACACACACGCGCATTCTAATTTCACGCACAAAAAGGGAATTTAGAACAAATATGAGAAACAGACGTCGCATTTTTTTTCTTTCTTTCACGTGCTCAAAGAATTAAGACTTTTGTTTCGTCATGTTGTATAAGTTTTGATGTTTAAAGGGTTAATAATTTGTGTTTTACCACTTATTGTGATGCTTCCATTACACAATTTAATAAAAAAATAATTTAAAGCAAAAAAGTTAAATTATACTTTGTACAGTTTTCATGTTAAGAATTTTCATTCTTAAGAAAATAAGACCTATTTTCTGAACATGAAAAATGTACATGTAGTAGAAATTAACCATTAAAACTAGATAAAACCCTTTGTGGCAAGGAAATCATATTTTTACTATCTTAGCATCTATTTCTGAAATCAAGTTTTTTATATTCTATTTTTTTCTTTTCTTTTTATTTTTAATGATTTATTTTTTATCAATGAATTTCATACATTTGAATTCTACGAAATATTTTTAAATATTTTTTAAATGAAGTGTTAAATATGTTTAAATTTCTATGTACTGGCAAATACAGCTGTCTCAGATTTGGGCACTTGTAGATGATTTTTCGCAAATTTTTTGATTGACAAAACTGTTCTTTAACTTAAGTTGAAGTTTATGCCAATATTCTAGGGATCAAGAAACATTAGGTTATTGCAGATTTAAATGGCTCTCGTGTATTAGTTAACAAATAAATCAATTAAAAAATAAAGTTTAGTTTTTTTAAGTTTAATATTTTTCTTTGGCAGAAAGATACATAGCATAAATATATTTTTTACATAAATGAAGACTCAGTTAAGTTTCCCTCAATAAACAGTTTTCCTCTCTCATAAAACTTCAGTTTTGACATTATACTTTAAATTAATCTTGTTACTTACTTCATTTAATCACTTTTATTGCATGTCTCATAATTAATTTCAGATACAGAACAAAAAAGGTGCTCTTTTCATAACTTACCTTACAACCTTCACAGGAGTGGACTCCATAATGGAATCCACTGGCTTTATCTCCACACACTCGACATAGAACAGTAGTCCCATCAAATTCTGAAAGTAAAGAAAGATACTACGTATACTAAAACGGTTCGCATTATTTGAAAAAGTAAAAATAAGTAAGAAAATAAAATGTATTGTCACGAAAGGAATTTAAAAAAAATAAAATAAAATTGCTAAAACATGAAAAAATGAATTGATATATCAAGAAGAATTATTTAAAGAAAGGGACAATAGTTTTACAGCAGTTTAAAAATAGTGTTGGCACAAAAATGGTTTCTGTATTATATTTTTCTTGACTATTTATTCTCTCTCACTCTCTCTTTTTGCCTCCCCCTCTCCCTTTTGTTTCATGTATGTATGAATTTTTTTTTCTTTTCGCTCTCTCTCTCTCTCTCTCTCTCTCTTGTTTTTTTATTTATTATTATTATTATTATTTTTTTTTTTGGTCCCCTCCCATTTACTTCTTTTTTTCGTGCATGTTTTTGAACGACTTATTTCTTTTCTCTCTCTCTCTCTATTTGCCCCTCCCCACTCCCTTTTTTGTTTCATGAATGTTCTTGAACGTTTTTTCCCCTTAAATGCATAACTCAGATATTAAAGCAAGGAATTTTACTATGTACATTTTCTGTGCATTCAGGGATTAATTTCTAACAAAACAGTAAGTGCAGGAGCGTTATATGGCTTCAGAACGTATTCAGAAATCATAATAGTCTGAATACCGACTATTGAGCAATATTCATTCAAAAACGAGAAAGAAGTGCAAGAGGTGAGCTCCTGTGGGCTCACATGAAAATTAAGCCTTGTGTTTATTAAAACTAAATACGTTAAAGGGATTGATGTGCAAAACGAAAATTTATTGGTACCAATACTGAAAAGTGATCCAGTGGGCTAAAAATTCAAATCCATAAGACATTAAAATAAATTGTTTAAATAAATTAGTTTAAATACTTAAGATTAGGCTTTATTGATAATTTTTGACATTAATTTTGCTTAATTTACAATTAATGTTTTATTAATGTACAAAGTATTTATTTCACAGCTTTGACTCCGATTTAGAAAAGAAAAGAAAAGAAAAAAAAAAAAAAAAAAACAGCAACAAATTAAGGCTTTTACAAAATTAGAATTTTTATAATATTTTTCAAAAATTATTTATTAGAAAAGATGTTCCTTTCTCTCTTCTTCTTCCTTCCTTCTTTTCTTTCTTTCTTTTTTTTTTTTTTTTTTGAATAATTTTTTTAGTGAACCTTTTTTTTGACAATTTATTTTTTTATTTAAAAAATAAAAAGTAAAAAAATGATATAGGGCTTATTACACACATAAAACCCCTTTTTCTTCCTTTAATCATTTCAGATGAAAATCTATCTTATGTCCTCAAAAGGACTGACCCTCTTATATTTCAGATAAAATAACGAAAAAATCCAATAAGGAAGTGAACGTGCTCTTCAAATACAGAAATGATTAAATATTTCAACTGACCCCAGTCATAACAGTGTCCCTATAGTTTGTGCAAACAGTTCCAGTCGTATGGAGGGTTCAATGACCTCGACGAGCGCGTGTTGCCAGAATCGGAAGTGCAGAAGATAACAATGTGAGTGGGAGACGGAGGGAGGGCCGAAACTGGAGCAGGAGATCGTTTGGCAAGCTTTCATCATCATCAAGCGTTACATTTGGGGCTTAAAGCTTTCAAGTGGGGCACTATTCGAAGAGATACGCAAACGCATTGGGGTTAGACTTTTTTTTTCTTCTGCACGGTGAAATAACTGCAACTGTAAGATGATTCTGATGAAAAGATAAGCACATAAGAGATAATTAGAACATCCTTCCGCATTGCTAAGCAACAAAGGATTCGTTTTCGAGATGATTCTTGAAAGAAATTCCTAATTAATTTAATTTATAATTGAAATCATTAAAAAACACTTAAAGTTTTTTTTTTTTAATTTACTTTTTTTGGGAGGAGATGGGGCAGATTTAGACTTTTATTTAAAAAAAAACATTTCTGACAGTATATATAAAATTAATGAAGTATTAAGAATTAATTAAAAGAAGAAGGTTCGTGAAGATATTGCGTAATAGTTTCTTCTCCAAGGAAATTAAACTACTAAGACCATTCATTTTTTCAGAGTTTTTAATAACGATTTGCTAGTCTGTCTACTTTTTTTTTAATTCAATAAAAAATTATTTAATATTCGATGTTTAAGAACAATCTAGATTCAAAAATGCTCTAATCAAACAATCAGAACATTGATTTAAAAAAATAAAGTGCTTTTAAAACTTCATATTTTTGTTTTACATTACAACTAATGTAAGCCTTATCTCCCTGCAGTTTTTTTTTTTTTTTAAATTATTATTAAAACTTTAAATATCTACCCTCCTCCATTGTGTGCTCCTTTGAAGCCCATGAACCATGAATCGTCTCGATGATTAAAAAAAAGAAAAGGAGGGGGGAGGATGAGGGGGGAGGGGCTATAAAATCTGTGATCGATACACAGGCTGAAAAACTTACAACCAATTTATGTATTACTTAGGAAGATGCTAATTCATTTACTATGTATTTTTCCTTCTTTTTTTAGAGCCCTAGAATTCTTATGTCGCCACAAATATTAACTTTCAGTTAGATGCAGATTAATTTATTTATGCACATAAACTGTATTTAGTTCTGCTTATGTTTTCCACCTACACAAGTACATTTACAGTGTGGTAAAAAAAAAAAAAAAAATCATATTTAATGGACTTTTTTAGATTGTGTTAAGTAATTAAATGCGGGATTTTTTAGAGCCCTAACTATTTTTGTTACCGTAAATTTTGACTTTCAGTCAGTTCCACACTATTTCTTTAATTCTTATCAACTACTCTTTTGTACTGCTTTATTTTCAATCGACTTAAGTACATATATATATATATATATATATATATATATATATATATATATATATATATATATATATATATATATATTGTGTACAAAAGTTTAAAATAATTTATACGTTATAAATTATGTAAGGAAAAAAATAAATTAATTCAATTATTTTCAAGTAGATGCGATACTTCTAATTCCTACTTACGTGCAATAAACAAATGTAGTTTTCATTCGGTTATTATCATAGTAATCAACAGCCATTCTCCAACGCGTTTGCAAGTCACGCATCAAAGAATTTTCTTTGTTTTGATGTTAATATCCTGCATATCTTTACATCTATCGCGTCTTCATCCTAATTGCATCTGCGTTTTAAAACGTTTATTTTCCTTCTCTTCAGTAGCATATTTGTTCCGTGTGACGTGATGAAAACAAAGAATGGTTTTAGCATCTTCCTGAAGAGGACTTAAAATATTAAAAAAAAAAGAAAAAAAAAAAAAACCAACAACTTCAGCACGAGAAATAGTAGTTGGAAGCAAATGACTAAATTGCGCTTTGCATATTCTTGCGCATATATAATATACATGACGTAAATGATATTGTGTGTGTATATAAAGTTTTGTAAAATAAATAATTTGTATTAGTTTCCTCTCTAACTGAAAATCTGCAGTACTTCGTGTATCCCGATTATAACAATAAAGAAAAGATTTTTTTTTTAAATTTTACAAAGTTTTTCCATTTAGAAAATTCAACGGAGTAACGAGAGGTTATTGACCGTAGCCGGGAGTCATTGACCTTACAAAATTAATTACAATACTTTTTTAATAAAAAAAAAATCCTATGATTAAATATCGTTATTAAAAATATCAGCTTTTTAATAACAATGAAAATTATGTATAATTTTGAAAAATAAAAAACTTTTTTAAGTAATTGAGAAATGTAATTTTCGCCGAAAATGAAAAGTTTTTTTTTTTTTTTTAATTACAGAAACTGTTGCCCTGTAAATTCAAACCAAACCTGCACATCATTAAAAATCAGAGGGAAACAGTTTGTTCCTTAATTAAGAAAATATGAATTACAAGATTTAAAAACCAGTCTCAAACTAGATGCTATTAAAAAACGCTTACTAAAAGATAGTTTTAAAGATCTGAAACTGCAGCGCCATCTCTAGGCATTTGTAGGAAGTGTAAAGGGCAATGACCTTTAAGTACTCAGGTTTAACCACGGTAGTCATAAGTTTCTAGGAAGTTAGTACATCGATTTGTTAGAGAAATTAATTGATTTTAAATGAAAGCAACAAAGGTTTTTGCTCAAATTCTCAGTTCAGGTTTTCATGGTCAATATTTCTTATAAAATATTTAAAAAAAATTGTTTAAAACTTTTTTTTTTTTTTTTGCAATTTATCATGATACTCTTAATTGTTGTAAATTTATCAATTTTTTTACATGAAATTCGATTTATTTTTTTCAAATATTTGAATTATTAAAAATTGTACTTGCAGTTGAAAAGTGTAAAACCCATCTTCCATTCATTGTAATCAAACAAAAACCAAAAAGAAAATAATTCACCGAAAGCACAAGTTTTCTTCCTATTCGAAACATAATATCGAAAATTAAATATGAAACTGGACAAAAATTGCAGGTGGTTGAAAATCATTGGGGCATCTTCATCTCGTTGAACCTCAAGAGGAAGATCACTACTCCAGCGCCATCTGATGATCGAAGCGCAAACTTAAGGATCGCAGGAGAAGTAAATAGGAGGGAAAAATAACTTGCAGTGAGTAATGTTTACGTAATCACTAAGGTATTGAACGCGCATTGCAAATAATTTCTACAGCGCAGAATAAAAGTGAAATCTACTATATTGTAATGTGAAATATGATTTTTTTTCCTACTCTTGACAAATATTTTTTTTCTTCAAATACAAAGAAAATATTTTTGTTTAAGATGAGCGATAAGAATTTTTATATTACTGATCTATAAAAATAAATAATTGAATTTACAAAAGTGAGGCGTAAAGTAGCTCTGATAAACATTTACGATACATTTTTTTTTCTGCCTAAGGCATTTCTTTTTCTCCCTTTGTGGACATTGAATATATATATATATATTTTAATTTACTCGCTAAAAGGTCGAAAACCTTCCAAAATGGTACAAGCATTTATTTTCCCATTAGGCTATTTCGGTTCCATCCAAGTGGCAAGACACGTGATTCATAGATGTTCGAATGACCCGATACTAATGACGTCATATCATCATTTTCTCCAAGTTGACCCACAAGGTTGAAACTTAATTTCCTTGTACGATATAGGAGCATAATGAATAATAGATTGGTTTATATCTTTTTGCCTTTGAAAACTCCCCCCCCCTTGCTGCATGATTCTTACAGAATAATTTAATGCAGGAAAAAGTTACGCAAAATTAATGCTTGCTTTTCTGATACATAATGCAAAAAATATTAAAATGTGTACATAGTGTCATAAATGTAAAGTGTTGAGAACAATTTATAAGAACGATTGATTTTGCTATTGTACATTTGGTCCATACAGTCAAAAGAACGAAGATAAATTGTGAAAAGACAGCAGACAACTGTTGCTAACACTGCACAAATTATTTATAGTCACGCACTTCCAAAATAAAAATAATTTACAAATAAAATACAAAGATAAATGCAAAATCTAGATAATATAATAAAATGAAGTCCGCATCAGTAATATGCTGAAAATAATTCTTATCTGCTATACCAATGTACAGTTTACCCATTTGATAAATAAAAGTAAACTGAAGGGAAGGGTTAAACAACTAAACTGATAATTTATCATCAAAGTAATATTTCACAGATGGAAGTCCTATTTTTTCTATCACTAAGTCTGGGTCATTGTTCTACTAAAATATTTTCATGATATTCAGCAAACAGTTTTTGCATGAATGCTTTATCAGTTGCTTTGAAAAAGTTGATAACCTAACAAAGATCAAAAAATCAATGGGTCAGTCACCTTATAGGCCAAATCTTAGATGGGGGCAATGACTGTGTAACAACTCTACAAAGTTACACAGTGAAAGTTAATTCTTAACTTTATCGCAATGGCGCCGCCATCTTGATTTCCATGGTTACTTTATCACCATGGAAACGTTTCGTATCCGGCCATTGACCTTGGAAGCAGCAATAACTCCCAGCATGCACTGCGACCGGCAATTATGGCGACGCCCGTCGTTCTCTCTATCAAAATATTGTTCAGAACGTCACCGTAGTACTTTCTCTTAAACACATTTTACTAGCGCAAAAGAGAAGGTAATGTATTTTAGAAAAACTAAATACGGTACGCTTCTCTTTCCATAGAAGCAATACATACAGTAAGATATATATTACTTCCAAAAGAGTGAAATAACTCTTACTTGACAGTTCAAAACAAAATGTTTAAAGGTACTAATTCACATACAACTTTCAAATTTGACTGACAATTTTAGGCAGGAACATACACATAATCAAATACAACAAACTGTAGTGAATGTTTATAAAAAATTAGTCTTATATTGAATTCGATCTTAAAATCAGCTTATTCGACTTAAGCTGATTGTTTTCAAATATGTGATACTAGATTTCGAATCAGTTTATAAATTAAATGTTCTTTCTTCAAAATTGAAATATTTCAGATTATAAAATGTAATAATACTTTGCATTTTCACCACATCTGAAAGAGGTTATAATGCCTTTAAAATAATAAAGTTTAGCTACATTTACAGATACAAAAGTAAGGTACTTATATTTCTACAATTAACTTAACAAGAATTACTATTTTAATGGTCCTTGTTCCAGACTTAAATAAAAAATGTCAAAATATCTCCAAAATTGAATTAAGCACAAAATTTCGCAAAACACAATCACTTTCCCTACTAATTAAGGTAAGACATTTAACCATGAAACAAGATGGAAAATGTCGAGGAAATTATTTTTCTTCTGAAAATAGAAAAGCATGTCTCAACAAATGGGTCTTTTAAGGGTAGAAAAAAAGTTAGAACATACCAATTTTTAGGTCGTTTTCCCTTTTCTCATGTTCGGGCACTGTGGCTGGCAGAGAACTAAGCATCTGCAAGTCTTTCTCACTGAGTATCATTTTGAATGGTGTTGATTATCCAAGGTCAGTATAAATCACAACGATAACTTATTCGATAGATAAAATCCTCCAAATATATAAATATGTAATATAGATATAGCTCTTGGGTAGATATAGAATCTGAGTAACAAAATATATTTCCACGTATCACCAACTAATAATCCAAAAGCAGATCAGTACACACGTTGTCCAGCAACATGTGATTCAGTATTCGGTAATATTCCTCCATTCACAACACAACCCATGGAACACCGAAAGTGGAAGTCGGAGTGCAGAGCGGCAAGAGGTGATGCGTTCGATGCTGCATCAGGACTAAAACAAGAAACGGCGTTTCCGAATTCAAGGTCTCTACTGACAGCGAAAGTTGTCGGCACGGCTATGTTATGCTGGCGAGATCGCTCAGGTGTGGCAGGGTAAAACCGGTACGGCCAGAATCAAGAGACTCAATGCACAACGCAAGCCTCAAGTTCAGACGATTATTTTTCCCCAACGATGGAAGTTCTTTTTTCTTTTTTACTTTCCCCCCCCTGGAAGACGATGGCAGGACCGGCGAAAGCGATGCGTAAGCCAATGGTAAGGCGGCTCGGAAACGCACGGCTTCCGCTCATTGGTCGGGTGCGATCTTTCTGGCTTCAGGCTCCTCCCCCCTCTCCGAACAGAGGTTCAATGACCGTGGAGACGAGTCACTGTTGCTACTTTGATCAGTGTGTCACTCAGGACGAGGCGAGTTTGGCGGTTCTTCTTGGCGAAAGTTGCCAGAGGCCTCACTTTCGATTTTTTTTTTCACTAGCTCTTCCGAAGCTCTTTTCCAATTGCCATTCGGAGCCGGACAGTAGCACGGATAGCCATGAATTCAGTTTCTCAAAATATTTTTTCAAGTTCAAAAGGAATTTCTTCTCGTGTTTCTTCCTTTCTTCCACAATTTACTTTTTTTCTTCTTCTCATTGTATGATAACTGCATCGATTTTTCAGGCCCGTCATTTCGGGAGGTCAGGAGAAGTCAATTACCCTTCCAAATTTAAGAAATCAATGCATTTACACAAATGCGGGACCTTTATTAATTTATATTTTTATTTATTTATTTTTTTATTTATTTCGCATTATGATCTATTGAGTACGTATCCTTTGACAATGCCCGGGAAAATTTGAAATGACTGGCCTGGCGAGATCTAAGGGGGGTCGATAATCTGTACTTGAATCACGAGTGCCCGTGAGGAGAAGAGGGGTGTCTGTTTGTGGCGTCTCGTTCTCGGGCGGGGGTGCATCATCATTTTTGGAGGATTAATTAGGACACAAACCTTTATTCGTGACACAATCAGTCAATGCAATTACAAAAGAATTTATCAATAAAAGTTGTATTAATTCCTGAAACTAGATAGATTTTAAAATATAAACAACACAAGAAAAAACTTGATTTCCAATCTTTCTATTTTGTAAATTCTGTCAAGAGTAGGGATGCTTAGAGGGATTGAAAAGTCATTTCGCAGTTGATTTTGATTTAGTACAAATATATCAAAAATTACTAAATTTTATGCTTTAAATTTAGTTGACAGTCAATGCATTTAAGGTATTTCGTTCGCAATAGCTCGCCCAGCACGAGACATATCTACTAACGCACATGAGAAACTGAAACTAAGGACCTAACACTTTCTACAAAGAACGTGCAACTGCTGTCTTCAGGACAAGCATTTTAAATAAGAAAAACTATCAAATTTTGTTGGGAAAAGTCAATAGAAATCAAGATCTATCAATAGTGATAAACAATTAGTAAAAGATGGTATAATTTTACCAGCTGTCATATTATAAAAGACAAATTTATTTAGTCGAAAAATACTCGTGGTGTCCTTGGCAACTCCAAATTAATTCTTTTAATTACCATTTATTAATCAAAGCGTTACAGTGAGTGAGCCCCGTTGTCATTTGGAAATTAATGAACAAGACATGGCATATATTAAAGGCTAGACTCAGCTACACACATACATTGTTGATGATGACAATTTTTATCATCACACAGGGCGAAAAAAGATGAGGATCTTACGTTAAGTTTGCCTCAAACACTGGTTTCTGTACAAACACGCAATTGTACTAGAAAGCCTGATTAATAAGGTTGTGAAAAATGAGATTTTAATCAATGTGCAAGAAATGAACCCCCCCCCCCCCCTTTTTTTGAAACATTTGTGCATCGACGAAAATACGAATAGAAAGGTAAAATATAAGATGAAGAAAAGGATGTGGCTTTCCTAAAGAAGCTTCAATAAATTAAGAGCAACAATTAAGACAACAATTAAGAAAGTATAAAACGTCATATTACAGATTGATCGATATGAAGGAAAAACACACGAATGTTTGTTGATGACTAGAGAAGCAAATTGCCTATTATCAGAAAATCTTACAATAAAGGTTTTAAAAAAAGTTGTGAAGTTGAAAAAGCTCTTTTCATCAAAAATCAAGTATAAACTTTAAAATTCTTCTGAAATAATTCCAAGAATTACGTACTGCAGTATTTCTAGGTATATTTTGAGTTCTTAAACATTTTTGAGAAATCATCATCATTGCCTGTTTAGTTCTATTATAAAGTTCTGAATGTTGGGGTAGAAGTCGAGAATTCATTGATCGCATAGATCAGGGGTTCCCAAACTTTTTCGATTCGCGGCACCCTTTGAAGAATTAGAATTTTTTCTCTGCACCCTCGTCTATCTCTACT
>NC_072734.1:95274633-95495685 GCF_026930045.1 Uloborus diversus
CTGATCCATGGGTTGCATCAGTGATGTAACATTAGGTGGCAAAAACTTTACTCGGAACTTCCCATTTTCCCGTTCAAGGGTATCTGCACACGGATGTGAAGGTGCATTATCAAGAAGTAGGAGAACTCTGCCCTCTTTCTTCATATCTTCTTGATGTGTCTTAACTTTAGGAATGAATGTGTGATCATACCAATCAATGAAACCTTCTGATGTCATCCAAGCCTTCCTTTGAGAAGTGTAAATTACTGGCAGATTTTTCCAATTATTAAAACATCGAGGCTTCTTTGAATGTCCTATCACGAACAATGGTATTCGATGGTTACCGGTTGCCTTTGCGCAATTAAGAACTGTGATTCTTTCTTTGTTTAATTTAGTTCCAGAAGCACTTTTTTCGAACCCAGATGCTAATGTTTTTCGGGGTAAAGATCTCCAAAACAGGCCGGTCTCATCTGCATTGTAAATAAATTCTTCTTCGTATTTTTCTGAGTTTACAAATTCAATAAATTCTTTTACGAATTTCGTAGCAGACTCTGTAGATGCAGATAATTTTTCCCCATGCAATCCGATTTCGCGTATACCATGCCGTAGCTTAAAAATTCTAAGCCACCCAGAGCTTGCTTGAAATGTATTAGTATTTTCTCCATTCAACTTTTCGTTGAAAAATAGTGCCTTCTCACATAATAAGGGTCCAGAAATGGGATGACCAGATGAGCGTTTCTGCAAAAACCACATGTGCAAAGCTTTATCTACTTTATCATCAAAGGATTTTTTCATCGATTTTCTATCTAAGCTTCCTTGCTCACTTTCAAGTCCCGTTAAATACTTCATAATTGATTCTTCATTCTTTTTTATATCTGATATTGTAGACTTTCCTACACCAAACTCCGCTGCTAATTTTGAAGCGGCTTCATTATTTTTCAGCCTCTTCAATATCTTTCCTTTGTCTCCTAGCGAAAGAACAACTCTTTTTCGCTTTCCAGACATCTTTTCACCTTCGTTGCAGAAAAAGAAATGAGCTAGATCGCTGGTGCAATCAACAACCGCTATCAAGAAACCTTTAGTAACAACCACTAACAACTCTATTAACAACAAGAATTAACAGTGGCTAGCAACCGATATCGAGGATAACAAACTCTAAAAAAAGCAGAGCACATGATTCTGAGCAACTCACTTTGTCAACGTAGATACGTCACACAAACCAGTTTTTCCCCACGTGTCCACAGCGAGGGTGGGGGGAGAAGAATGCAAACAGGAATTTTGTGCTTTGACCTTGGTTTCTCAACCCCTTTCTTCAAACCTTTTGTGTTCTCTCTTCCCACTAACAAAACTCCCCAAAAATACCTTGCAGTTTCCGGATTAAAATTTGTATGCCAAGAAAGAAAAGAAAAAAGATAGATAACAGGGTGAAAAAAAGGGTACGTACGTAATTGAAAGCTTGGTTGGAAGGGACAGAAAAAAAAAATAGGTTTTGGATGAAAAATATGCCGTTCGCATAAAGTTCGGAAAAAAATTTTAAAAGGCGAAAAACACGGTTCGGATAATTGGAAGTTCGGTTAATTGGAGTTCGGATAATCGGCGCTCTACTGTAGTATATATAACAGTTCATTACAATTCGTTCTTCGATTTTGGCGAAAAAGGCATAAAAGTAAAGTTTTGCATCATTTTTTGGTTTATTCCAAATGCAATGCGAATGTGATAAGGAGATTAAAAAAGATTTTTACAGAAGTGGTCACGGATCTGTAAATTTAGGGCCCCTTTTCAAAAACTAAGGCACCTCCCCCCCCCCTTAAACATGAGAATGTTTGTTTTTTTTAACCTTTTTTAAAATATGTTGATTTGTATATATTTTTTTTCTCCTTACCATTTTTTGACAAATTTGTTTAACACTTTCAAAAAAGTTTGTGATTTTTTAAAAAATTTAATTCTGCTTTTCCTAGAAATTCTTTTATTTCCCCTATTTGACTCGAACGTTTTGTTTTTTAAAGATTCATTTTATTGCTAATTTTGCTGAAAAGTTATACATAAAAACATCAAGTAAAAGCGGCTCAGATCGTATAGCACGAAAAATTTTCGAAAACAAATCTCCCCTTTAGAAATTGGTTTTGGAAGTTTTCCACCATTCTATAAAAAAACAAGCTTGATTTGGTTTATGATTTAGCTTCCATTTCATATTTGTTTTGAGTCCGGTACGTATTTTTTGCATATTTTGGTCTGCTACTTCAAGCTTTTCTTGGTTTTTAACTGTTTGAATTTTCTACATGTTCACCTTGCCTATTAATTTGTTTGTATTTTATTTGTTTTAATAATGTATTCGTTTCAGATTTTCATCTGATTTTTAGGATATTTTAAGCAGCTTTCGATGTCAATAGAAATTATTTTTAAATCGAGTCCTACCCTCCGAAAAATATCACGGAGATCCGATTATTTTGAAATTGTGCTTTTAACTAGCTGTATTTGCATGGTGTTGCACGGTATGCCTCAAAAATAAATGTCGTGTCAAGTGGTGCATATTCAGCAATCAGACAAAAAAAAAAAAAAAAAAAAAAAAGAAAAGAAAATTAACTTGAATTCTGAAATTTTGAATTCAAATTATGTTTTTCGCAATCACGAGTTGCGACAGGACCCTGCTCATTTGGGGCTATTGTTCCTAGAAACGGCTCCTGTCCCCCCAAGCCTGCCCCAACTCCTGGGCGGTTACGTGTGTATAGTGTGTGTGTGTGTGTGTGCAGGCGGTGGTGCTGCAGAGTCCCATGGTTCAAGGTGAAAAAGGCACGGACATCAAAAACGGTTAAATGAGCACAGTAAGCAATCGTGATTGCTCAAAAAAAAAAAAAAAAAAAAAAAAAAAAAAAAAAAATTCGTATCAATGTGCAGAAATGAGCAATTTTATGACAATAATATATCTATGTGTCTATTTCAAACCATCGAACATACTCTCTGATGTATTATTGCGATTTGAGCTGCAAGAAAATAAACTAAGGAACAAATTGAGTTCTTAATTTTTTCTTTTTTTCCCTCTATACTTTTTGCCATCATGAAATTTTCCGCCCCTAAAATCTGCTGCCCTAAGGCGGGTGGGCAGGTCGCCTACTCAGTGGCGTACATAGACTTCGGTGCGCCCACCTGCAAGATTTATATGTGCGGCCCCCGCCCCCCCCCCCCCCAATTAAAAAAAATCTTTTAAATTAGTGTTATTTTTCAGAGCGTGCGCCCTCATACCTCTTGTTCTTCCCCGGGGTGTAGCTCTGTTCGCCACTGCGCCTACCTGAGGAGCCGTGCCTGCATACTGCAAAAATCGAAAAAAAAAAAGACTTTTTTTTTTTAAAATGAAACCCTCAAATTTATGATTTCTTTTAAAAATCTGATAAAATTCCTGAAATACTTTTTTTTTTGAATCACGAACTAACTGACTCTCGAATTTAAAAACGTTAGTCCGGATCGTGTCTCGAATATTCCCATCAGAAATATTTGCAATATTCAGCAAAAACACTAGAAAAAGTTTGTTATCAACTTACGTCCGTGACAGGACTCGAACCTGCAATCTTCTGATTCGAAGTCAGACGCCTTATCCATTAGGCCACACGGACACACACTGTTATAGACAGAGTAAAATTAAATTCGTAAAATATTTCATTTCGATTTTTATAAGGCTGCTTAAAATGCAACAGTTCGAATACTCTACGGAAAATCTGCAGCTTGGAGGCATTATATCCGTTCTGCGAACTTTTTGAACTCTAAAACACAAGAAATATCCCTTTGGGGACTTTCACTCAAATCTTCTTTCACTGTTATTGAAATTTGTTTTAGCTTTCTACAGGTTCATAATTAACCACGCCACTCTTTCTTCAGTATTGTTTCTTTTGATATATTTATTTATCATGTAGAAAATAGGTCGTGAGAGATGTTTTCGTTCCCTTTTTTTTTTTTTTTTTTGTTCTATCATTTGGGCAGAAATGCATTACAACTCAAAGTTATTGTGGTTTTTGGATAGAAAAAAAAGTCCTGAAGTAGAGTAATTCTTTTTTCTTTTGACCCTAAGTTTAAAAATTTTGATTGCTCTTGATATAGTGGTCAAAATGTTTTACTAATTATTAAATTGTTAAGAATTATTTTCATAAAAAAATAATTTTGCTACAGCGCCATCTATTGTGTATGGTGAAAACCATTTTCTAACTGTAGTTAATTGGCGCTCTTTCGAAAACATTTTAATACTTCGCGCCTTTAACTTAATTTATTTCGATTTACTGCTGCAAGTAAATATCTCTAAATTAATACCTATGTATTAATGTGCTTTTAAAAGTATTTTTTCGGTCTTATTCCTTTTAAAAAGTTGGCTAATGATTTTTTTTTATTTTACCATGTTTTTATTAACTTGGTTTCGTTGGTGTCTGTTCGGGTGTTATCTTGCAACTCAATTTTCACTCACTTCCTGTGATCAGGTTCGTATGAAATTTTGTATGTAACCTCAGACCCGATGACATTGTATTAATAAATATTATACAATTTTCTGTAATCAAATTATTTATTTCACCATTAATTATTAGTTTATACCAATTGTAATCTACATTTTTGCATAAATCCTCTAATATGAGGTCGAAAAAATGTTCTCACAAATTAAAATTAAATATCCATTGAAACTCCTGATTTTTCTATATCAGATAAATTTTTTTCCAACAAACTAAAGTAATCAGAAATAAATTATAATTGCTTTTAACTAATTTCATGCAAAAATGTAGGCGAGCTTTCGATTAAATATTCATTGTTTTGTTCAGCATCATTGTTGAAAATGCTTGTATAAAAATTGGCCTAAAATGTTAAAGAAATTTACATAATCATAGCAATTTGTTATGTAAGGGATATTTCAAAATTGTGGCGAACTTTCAATGTAAATAAAATGTTAGGTTGAACTGCAACTGTTTAGTGGATACGTGTTTTTATTTCTGCTTAGATCTTCTCTGGTATGTTTTTGTAATCTTCTATGTTTCCAGTTCATTCTCAGAGAAACAAATGTATGATATTTTTTTACAATTCCTCATAAAAATATTCTACTACCATTGAACTTATGTTATATAGAAATTTAAATAAAGTTAAATATTTTTAAGGGTTACAATGTTATTTATGGTGCAGTTTATTGTTTAAGTTATTTACCAACTGAATAAAATTACCAAACTTCGTCATCTTCAAAGTAACTCACTCAGCCATTCGTAATTCCAGGGCTCGAATACGCTACCATGTGGTGATTAACAATACTGAAGAAAAAGGTAAAACATTCCATTCCACGTGTTTTCTTTGAGGAAAATTACAGGCTGCAGACAGTTTGTGGTGTACTGTAATTTTAGAGGAATAGAAAAGAAAGTTTCCCACAAACACGATGAAAAGTTATTGTCATTCATTAAGCTTCAAAGCAAGTTAAAAGTTACGGCATTTGTTTGTTTTAACTTTTTCATCCGCAATTTGAAAATGGCTGCAGTGCCCTCTATAGTTTAATGGAGTTGCGAATTGTCTGATCGAAGAATGTAAAAAAAAAAAAACATTTCAAACACACAATATTAAATTACGGAAAATAATTAATGAAATAAAAAAGTTTTAAAGTACCATGTTTTTAAAATGAACTAAAAAGTATAAAATAATTTCTGTAAGCTTTAAAGCCCTATACAATTTCAGAATTTCTTACAGATTGTGATTATGTGGTTGTGTCAAATTTGTGATTTTGAGTTTTAATAGCTATCAAAATACTTGTCAGCTTTAAAAGGAAGAGCATGGGGTGCATATGGGCAGTTCTCAAAAGGTGGGAACAAAAAAGTTAACTTTGAGCAATTTCAAAAATTTTCGAATTTGACATCAATTTTGATTTTATTCTATAGTATGCATACCTAGAACACAATATATGAACATGAAACGACAGCAGGTATTTGTAAAAATTGTTAATTAGCAAATTAAATCAGCAGTCTGTAGGTAACAGATTTTGGACATTGTTGTCCTGTAGGTAACGGATTTTGGACATCATCATAACGTAAGTTTCACCATTTTTGACAATTGTTAATCTGATTTTTAACTTTTCCAATGAAAATTTTATTTACTATTTTTTAAATTTTGCAATTTAATAATAAAGAGGATAATTAATGAAATACTTGAATGGCTATACATGCTGCTCCTTACATATAATAAAGTTTTGGAATGATTTTGAAGAAATTGAGCAAGGTTAAAAAAAAGCTTCAAATTAAAAATAATACAATTGTAAAAAGTGACATCAGTTTTAATAATGTATATTTTTTCTAATGTCATAAGGATTAAAATGATGTCTAAAAAAATTATTGAAGAAAGAAATTCGTATTTCTATTTGGAGATCGTTAAATTATGTTTCCAAAAAAGAAAGAAGAGAAAAAGAATTCTAAAATAATAAAAGCGGGGGGGGGGGGGGGGAGAATGCTAGCGCAGGTGATAAAGTCGCCAAAACTGGTACAGCTGATGATAAACTACATTTGTCAAGTTGGAATTCCCCTCTGGTAATCTTTAGCTTATCGTATACCGTGCTGTCGCCAGCGGAGGTTTGCTTGGCGATTTTAGCGCAAAATGGCTTTCGGTTCGATCATAAGCAGCCATGTTTCTACTGTAATTTATGCATTGTTCAATGTGTAACATATTAATTATGCAAAACACCAATGGATTAAAGAAGATAACATTATAATAACGTTTTCTATTGAGGTTAGAAGACAGTAGATCATCAAAAATTTTGAATAAATGGACAGAATTATCGGAGTCAAGATCGTAACGCCATTTGGACATCTCACATGTACGTTTAAAAAAAATTATTTTTCTTCTAAGATACTGCATAAAAGCTTATGAAAACACTTTTAAACAATTAAAAATTGATTCTGAGGCTCGATAAACACCTTTAAAATGAAAACATCATATACTTAGTTCTCAAAAAATAGCATTGTAAAGATCGTAAATTTTGGACATGCATCAAATTTCAAACTTACTATTTTCTAAAATCGTTTACAAAGTGAATAATCTGTCTTTACTTTTGTTATTTGTGTAAAATATTAACAAAAAATTATTCAGGGTAAGATTCATACCTTTAAATTTTTTTTGAAACGTATGGAAATAATTTAAAAAATTTTTTCTTTAATGGTACATTTGCTCAGTTAACGTTTTGGTATGTCCAAAATTGCGCCTTTTAGCAAAGAAAATATTTTTTAAGGGCATTTAAAGAGCATTTTTTCCATAATTTATGTCAATTCTTGTCTCTATACAGTATTATAATTTAACTCAAAAATTTTTGAGTTAATTAAAATAAAAGTTATTTGGTGTTGAAGCTTCAATGTTGAGGTCTGTGTTTGCTCCCACCTTTTGAGAACTGCCCATATACAGTACAATATATAACAATTAGTATAAATAACGGTTATCAATGAAAAAACTTAAACCTCAGTTTAGACTATTTGCAGAAAATGCAATTATCATCTGTTAAGTGCGCCCGATTTTTTTTTCCTTCACAAGTATTTTGTTAGCTATTAAAACTCATAATCACAAATTTTCCAGACAATCTGTAAGAAATCCTGATAGGATTTTAAATCTACATGACGCTTAGAGAAATTGTTTAACAATTTTTTGATCATTTTAAAAACATGGTACTTTAAAGCATTATATCATAAATTATTATATTATTTAGTAACAACTTCAACACGTGAACATTATAAAAGTCCACAAAACGTGATTTTTTTTCGAAAACATTTGGGCTTTCATATATGTTTCTTCAAATAACTATGTTCTAAAAAATAGGCAAATTAAAAATGTATTTAAAAACAAAAACGTACTTTAACAGCAAAGAAGCTCAAATTTTTTTTTACTTTCATTAATTGATTTTTACCCAAAATTATAATATTTAAAAATTATTTTATAATTATTTATGTAATTATAAAATTTATAATTATAATATATCAAGAGGAATGAACAGAAATTATAACGCTTATTAGCTTTGCAACGAGATAAGTTTTGAAAAATATTCGGTCCTACTTTTGGACATTAGCTGAAAAAATATGTTTTAGCTTAGAGACTGGAGCAAAAAATAATAAAATAAAAGTGTTTTTTCACATCAAAATGAAGATACTTTTTGTTCCACTAAATATAGCGAGCTATCGGAAAGGTGATTTAAATTTAAAAGTGGTTTTAAGTTTCTTAAAATTTATTGGTATTTTGCTTTTCATTAATTTACAGCAACACAAAGTTTTAAAACCTGTTTATATATAATTCTAGCTTTATTTGTTGCACTTTTAAGAGAGGATTGCTTTGAAAATTTGATAGTTTCATTAGAAAGCTAAACTTTATTGGCAGAATGGATCCCCAACCCCGCAATGTCTGAAATATGACTGAGATTTCTAATAACGTTCTAAGGATAATTAATGAAATTTTTTTTGAAAGTTTATTTTAAGTAAAACAACCATCCTTTGCAAATTTTAGTATTCTATAAAAAAAAAAGGATAAAATAATGCATACGACAAGGTCTTCTGAGAAATCTTTTGGGTATCAGAAATTAAAAAATATTCTTACATGCAATAAATTCAATCAAAAAGTATTTTGAAGTTTTAAATTGTTTCGAAATTGTCGCAGTTCTTTCAAAATTTTCATTTTGGCGCCATCTATTGGAAAGCATCGGGAATAAATTGACGAAAGAGAAACAACGTTCGGAAAATAAGTGAAAAATATTTAGAGTGAAATATATTTAGATTAGATTTTTGATAGAAAACTATATAGAGAATATTTACGAGCAAACAAGTACAGAGGTGGACTTTGGGTTTTTTGGTGGCCCATTGGTCCAGCGGGTCGGAGCGCCCTCCCACCTCTGTACGCTTGCAACCTCGATTATGAGCGCCTTCGTTTTTTATTGCGCCCAATAGCGTAACTTCAAATTTTCGGCATCACCGCAAAATCTGATTTTGGGCCCCCTACTAAAAATAGTATTAATGTATATTTGTTGTTCAATTTTTCGATTTTGTCAGCCCCACAATTTTTTTCCAACACACACACACACACTTAAATATATGTAACTTAAATATATATATATATATATATATATATATATATATATATATATATATATATATATATATATATATATATATACATTCAGCTTTTAGTTTAGAAAGGGATCATTAGCCACAGAAATCCGGAGAATTCGTCACAATGAGGTGTCAAAGAATTAGCAATATGAATTAAATTGTAACTTAATATTTGTACATAAAGAGAGATTCGGGTAGAGTTTCTAAAAGTCTTCTGAAATTCTAGTTTAAAAAATTGAATTTCAGACTGCATGTGGAAGAATGAAGGTTCAGTGCCCTTCGTCGTAAAATTTTTGAAATTAAAGTTTTAAAAACGCGATTGCAAGCCATTTTTGTAACGTAATGGAAAGGGATCAGTGACTCTCTTCCACAAATATTTTGGTACTGGAAGTTCGAAAACCGCAATTTTAAAAGATGATCTTAAACAACGGAAATTATCGGGGTTATTGAAAGAATGAGGTTCAGAACTCTCCTCCGGAGTTTTTCGAATTTCCAAAATAGTGATTTTAAACGTTCTTCAGTGATGTTAGGAGGATGGAAGAATTAGAGGCTTTACCCATAAATTTTTCGAAAGTTTTAACACGTGATCGTAAGTCACCTTTGGGGGAAGAAGTCAGGGGCCCACACTAAAATCTCCCGATATTAAAGTTCTATAAACGTAATTTTAGACAATCTTCGTTGATGTTTCTGAAAGGGGGAGGAGGGGTTCGGGGACTCTCCCCCGGCAATTTTTTGAAATTGAACTCCTGAAAACGCAACTGTAGGCCTCCTTTAATGACGTTGCAATAAGGGATTGAATTGGGGACTCTGCCCCAGACTTTTCGAAATTGAAGTTCCAGAAACGCAATTTTAGGCGAATTTAGGTGATATTAAGATGGCATGTTTTGAGGACTTTCTTCGTAAATTTTTGGAAATTAAAGTTTTAAAAACGCTATTGTAAGCCTTTTTGGAATTTCGATTTCCAAAAATTAATTAGCAAAGTTTCAAACCCCTTATTCCTTCTCCTAACTTTATCGAAAGTGGCCCTCCAATGCGTTTTTAGGATGTTATGTTAGGGGAAGCTGTTCAAAGATTAAACTTCCGGGAAAAAAATTGATATTGAAGTTCCCAAAACGCAATTTTAGATGATGTTTGGTAATTTTAAAAGGAACGATGATTCGGAGGTTCT
Organism: Uloborus diversus; assembly: GCF_026930045.1. NCBI lineage: Eukaryota > Metazoa > Arthropoda > Arachnida > Araneae > Uloboridae > Uloborus > Uloborus diversus. Next base: position 95,284,861 of record NC_072734.1, read on the forward strand.
CCCCCCGGAATTTTTTCAAAATTGAACTCTTGAAACGTAGTTTACCTTTGATGACCTGAAGAGAAGGGATGGTTTTTCGGGGCTTCCCAGCATTTTCTTAAAATCAAAGCTTCAAAATCACAAATTTGAGAAGAGATAAGGTTCGGAGCTTCGCCTCGGAATTTTTCGAAATCGAAGTTCCAAGAAAGCAATTTTAAGCGCGTTTTGGACGCATTAAGGAGAAGGAGGTTTTCCGTACTCCCTTTCAGAATGTTTCCGAAATTGAAGTTTAAAAACACAATAGGCTGTGTTTGGTGAAGTAAAAGGAAATTATTTAGCCTTAGGATCTCCTTTCCCACCTTCTTACCTAAGTCCCTATCTTTTATTTGTTTGGAAAAAGAAAAGTAAGAAAACTTGGTAGGTGATATATTTTAGCAATTGCTCCCAAAAGAAGTTAACTTAAAACAAAGTAGCAATTGCATTTCTTTTTTTAACTTGGGAGATCAGGAGTTGGAGGTTATTCCTCCACCTAATGTACGGCCTGTTCTGTTTACTCAATAGGCCAACTGGACCGAGACCTAGAGCTCCTGATATTTGGGGGCCTCCATATAGCGAAATCTGTTTTAGCAAATGGCAAAAATTGTAATGTTTGGCTACAAGAGAGCACCGAAAAAGTGTTTGGCATACGACCTCTGATGTTTTAATCAGGGGCCCAAGGCCAGTAGGTTCTGATGCCCAGAACTAATATAAAACTAAATTTGATTTACGGAAAAATGTAATAAAATTAAATAAAAGTAAAGCTGAAAAAATTTCGGGCCCCTTCCCATTTCGCCCCCTCCCACCCTCAATCCAAATCCTACCCAAACACTTCTATTGATTGTCTTTTTCCGGGCTACGGTATGGTCATTATTATTATTTATTTTTCTTTTTATTTACTTTCAGGACGTTTCCCTTCTGTTCATGGCTGGCGTCTAAGGGAGAGCAATATAATACTTTTTGCACCGAGCCAAGGTTTGTTTTTCGCTCAGGGAAATTGGGCCGCGGGCTCTCTCCTTAGGGCCTGTTTACTGAATAGGACAACTGTACACGACCTAGAGCCCCTGCTATTTGGGGACCCCAAATGGCTAAAATTGTTTTAGCAAATAGCAAAAATTGTAACGTTTGGGTTCATAAGCGCCCCGAAAAAGAGGCCTAGGGCCCCGATATCTTAATCGGGGTCCCTAGATCAATAGGTTCTGTGGTTGTAGGGGGCCCCAGCACCAATAGAAGCTTTTAGAACTAAGATTGAATTTCGGGAAAATTTAACAAAATTGAATGAAAACAAAGCCAAAAAATTTTCGGGCCCCTTTGGACTGCGGGCTCCCCGCCTTGCGGGGTCTTGCGGTACGTACACTGGTGTCCAAAAGTTAAGCATAATTGTTATTTATGTGAGTAATGTGAGAAATATACATCGAAATAGGGGGAAACGTGATATGCGAGTGCAACACGGTTACAAAATAAGGAAACTACTCAAAAAACGGTAATATTTACTTTTATCATCCCCAAAAATGGTTTAAATGAAAATTAGGCATATGAGGAGTTTACTCTTTGTGCAAAAATTTTTCTTTAAAAGATGATGCTGAAGTTCAATAGTGTGTATGGCCATCTCTGACTGCCAGGCACGCTGCACACCGATTACTCATACTTTCTATGAGATGGTGGATGAGTTGTGGGCTTAAACAGTTCCAAGCATGCTGGAGAGCTCTTTTTAGCTCCGAAGCGGAGCTTGGCGGGGGTCGAACGGGCTGCAAGTTGTCTCCCGAGCATATCCCAGACATGCTCGATAGGGTTCAGATCAGGTGAGTTCGCAGGCCACGTCATTCGCTGGATATTTTCTGATTCGAGGAAGTCATCGACCACAGCTGTTCGGTGACATGGCGCGTTATCGTCCATGAATATGAACTCAAGACCAACAGCACCTCGAAACAAGCGAACATAAGGCTCAAGAATATCGTCTCTGTATCTTTGACCAGTGACTGAGCCTGTTTCAAAAATATGGAGGTCGATGCGGCCATCCAACATAATGCCCGCCCACACCATTACTCCTGCTGACGCAAAGTGATGTCTTTCTCTTATGTTTTGCGATTGAAAACGAGTCTCCTTTTCTCTCCAGATTGTTACCTGACGAGAACCACACTGTAGAGTAAAGCGGGACTCATCACTGAGCATCACTTTAGCCCACTGTCCCAGACTCCAATGCCGATGTTTCAAGCTCCAGTTTAAACGAGCGCGTTTATGCGCTGATGTGAGAGGAATGCAAACTGCTGGTCTTCTGCCATACAGACCGAGATGATTGAGTCTCCTATAAACAGTTTGCCTCGAAATTGTTATTCCTGTGACAGCACTGAGCGCCGAACCCAGTTCTCTGGTACAGCTGTCCCTATGACGTTGTGCAGAAATTGCCAGAAAACGATCTTGGCTTGCGGTTGTGACTCTTGGTCGACCTGGTACTGGTCGGCGGGTAACATCTCCCGTATTTGAAAACCTCTGCCACAGTCTCGAGATTACACACTGAGGCACATTAAGAATACGAGACACTTCAGTTTGTGATCGTCCAGATTCTAGCATTCCAACGATTTTTCCTTTCGCAAACATGTCCAATTGGCGTCTTTGTGCCATTATTAGTTCTGTTTCACCAGATCCAATGTTTCTTGGTACAGCAATTGCATGAAACGCTCCTGAACTCTCTAAAGCGTGCGAGCTGTTTTATCCACATTCCGAAACGCGCACCTAATTCGCGCATGACACCATCGACTATACTATTTTGCATAAACATATTGTTTCTTTTTCAACCAATGAATCTCCATAAGTAACTTTATATAACTTTACGAAAATTTACAGATTTTTCTCGCATTTTATGAATTATGCTTAACTTTTGGACACCAGGGTAGTTACGCCACTGATTGCGCCCAAAAACGTATGTTCCTTCAAGGTTTTTTTTTGAGCAATCACGATTGCTTATTGCTTTCATTTGACTGTTTTGATGTGCTATGATTTTATTTTCCCGCCAGCACCCTATGCAGCATCACCGTCGACCGGCTCCTCACGATGCTGCTCCTATAGCAAAAGCCATCTCCAGGTTGCGTCAATATCCTACACTTACACGCATACATACTCGCACGTACAAACAAACACATAAACACACATACATACACCTGCACACGTACACAAACACACGCACCGCATACATACAGACACCTACACAAACACACACACCTACACACAACTACCCACACACTCATGCCTGCACACAGATACATATGCCTACACACATACACATTCCCCCCCTCCACACACACAAACACTCATACACATAACTACCCACACACTCATACCTGCACACAGACACAAACATACACGCCTACATACACACACACACTCGTAATTGCGAAAAATATAATTTGAATTCCAGATCTCAAAATTAAAATTAATTTTTTTGAGCAATTACGATTGCTTATTGTTCTCATTTGACTGTTTTTGGCGTGCTATGATTTTATTTTCCCCCCGCCTCCCTCTGCAGCACCACCGTCGACCTGCATCACGATGCTGCTCCTGTAGCGAAATCCATCTCCAGGTTGCGTCGATATCCTTCACGCATACATACACACACGCATGCCTACACACTCACATACACACACATACACAGACACACATACCCACACACTCATGCCTGTACACAGACACAAACACACGCCTACGCACACACACACGCCTGCACACAGACACTTTCACACACTTACACACACACACACACACGCCTGCACACAGACACAAACATACACCTACACACACACTAACACACATACCCACACTAGGGTGGAACGAAAAAAACAAAGTTTTTATTTTCGAATTGTAATAGTGCAGAAAAGTTGCGATTGGTGATGACTTAAACAACAAAACAAAAATTTTTAAAATCGGAGAATATCTTCCGATCCCGCAACGAGCCTAAAAATTTGAAAAAATGGAAAATTTCATGTGTTTTTAGCGATTTCTTAAAAACTTTGCTTCAACATTTCTTTTTAATACTCTAAGACGAAAAAGTTACCATCGCTGAAGCCGTCATAAATTTAAAAAAACATATTGAAATCAAATAATACCTTCTGATCCAGGAATAAGCATGAAAAGTAAAAAAAAGAAGAATTTCATTTTTTCTTAGTGATTAAAAATAAAATTGTTCTTCTTGTTTTTTTCCCCCGGTGTTACAGGGAAAAGTCTTTTTAAAAAATCCCTATATTACACATAAACATTAATTTATTTTTTGACTTTTAAAGTATCTTCTAAACATGCAAAACTACCATTCTTTACAACAATGAAACATTTTCAAATAATAGAAAGTTATAAAATATTTACCAAATTTACAATCCAGTATACAAGTCTTATTATTTTACGTGTTGCTTCTTAAAGCTAATTTATAATCAGATTTTTTGGAAAATTCGGGCATAATTGATCTAGATTTCAATGTTGCTCTTATGTAGCCATCTCTTGATTCAAATCCACACACTCTGTGTGAAGCCTCCGTCACTAGCTTCACACATCTTTCGACAGCTTGCGTATGGCAGGGGAATAGTTTTATATCCCAGTCGGGTATAGTGCCTGTTACAATAAGATTTTCAATGTCTTTGTTAGGAATTTTTCGAAGAAAAGGTGGAGAAAATAGCTTTGTCGTGTTCCAATTAATAATCTCTGTGTAATCTTCTGCTTCGAAATTTAGAGATGGAATGACGAAGTTTCTAATGCTTTTACCTTTAGAAACAGACTCCCTGGCTTTTAAGACGTTTTTAAACGCTAGTTCTCTTATGTGCCTCCTTTCATCAAACACCATTGTCATTAATAAGTTTTCGGGATGCGCAAAGAAAGAGTTTCTTTCAATGACAGGGTAAACAACTTGTTTTAGATTGTCAGGTAAGTATCGACAGGTAAACATGAATGGCACCGTCTGTGAAATTTTTGCGGTTCTTTATTTCAAACCAGACCGGCATGTAACATCTCAAAATAAAAATCACTATGTCTTTTAACTCACCTGATGGGATCGATACACTTACGTACAGTCTAAGGACTATTTGCAAAAGTGAGCAAGAGAGTGGGCCGGTGTCACGATTTGACAAATCATTTGGGCAATTGCCACCCTTTATTGCCTGAGATATATCTAAAAGATATCTTTGACCTTTGCTCAAGCACTTTCTGTTTACATCTGGAATTGTACAGTCAATTGCTTGAAAATCTCTTACTGGCAGTTTTTCGCAACCTCTGAGTTGTTCTCCTATTGGTCCAGAAAACGAATTTGGGCCAGTTGTTCCACCATCCAAATACCGAAAAAGATGGCGAAAAGGCAACTCAGTGAAATGTAATAAACAAATAGCCCATTGCATTGGTCGTCCAATATAAATTTCAAATTGAAGAATCGCGCCACTTTTCCACCCAGTATTGATTTTAGTACCATCGCAACCTACGATGGCTAAATCATCCAGTGAAATTCTTTGTTCATTTAGATATGAAACAATGCTATTTACTATGTCTTTGGCTGATCCAGAGTTTGGAGACACATGGCCAATATAAACGGAATTAGGTTCTTTGATAATAGAATAATGCTCTTCTTTCACTGTTCGCCGAAATTGCTTTGATTCAATCTTATCTATATATAAAGTATCATCTTTTCTTCCGTCAAAATAAATACCCCGAACTCTTGTTTAATGCCACTTTGCAGATCTTTTGTATTTTGGTTCTTTTCTCTACTAATTTTTTGTCTATCAACAACTTTGGAAGTATCTGTTTCAGTCACTAAGCCAACGTCTTGAAGCACACTGGATGCTATGGCAGCAGTTGCACGATCAGATACGCCCGATCGCTACTTAGTGCCGTAGTTTTCAGCTTAATCCTCATTTGCCACCGGGTTTTCTTCTCTGAGTCGGTTGACTTGTAATCATTATCAGTTTCTCTCTTGACTGAACAACTTGGTTGTTCTTCATTTGAAAGATTACATTTAATTTTTTGCGCCACTATGTCCTTAACAATGGAAAAACTCACTTTCGTGTTATTGACTTTTCTAGCTAACTCAAATCTCTCTTGAAAGCAACTTTGAAGTACATTTTCATAAGTAGGGAGCTTATTTGTTGGCAAATCTCTCGGGTGGTCAAATAAAGGGCACTCAAAGGACTTTCTCGTAATTCTTTTCTGCAAAGATGGTTTAATGTTTGAAGCACGTTTAGCAGAGCAAATCGACTTCACACGCACATTAGAAACATGGAGAAATACTGATGCCAGCACTACTTGATTCATTTAAGTAAGATACCTATAGACACAAGGCAACTAAAAAGCTCATAAATTCAAGATCATGAGGCGCTAATGGGGCGTATTAGATGCATACACTGTACTGAGCGGCATAAACAAATATGAGTCTCGCGGGATTAAAGGGCCATGTGGACAATTTCACAGGCAGGCTAATACTAAAATATCACATTTGTTTTATAACCAAACGTTCTTCCATTAGTATTTCATACCGAACTTATGAGGATCGTTAAACTATAATTAAAAAGAAGCTGAAAAAGGGCTTAAAGTTTACATTTTTTCAAACATGTAGGTTCGTTGCGCGATCGGGAGATATTGTTTTATTTCAAAAAGATTATATATATATATATATATATTTTGCTTTGAAGTCTTCACTAAACGTAACTTCTCCGTTCTGTACTGTAGCCTGAAAAAGTACATTGAACCAAAAATGTTAAAAATCGTGTTTTAACATTTAAAAATTCGGAAAAAACCTGAAATTCTCAACTTTTTCGATTTTTTACTCTTGTTTCCGGATCAGAAGGTATTATTCGATTTCAATTTTTTTTTCTGAAGGCTTTACCAATCGTAACTTTTCCATCTTAGAGCCTTAAAAAGAAACATTAAAACAAAATTTTTGAAAAAACACTAAGAAAACACGAAATTTTCCATTTTTTCAAATATTCAGGCTTGTTGCGGGATCGGAAGATATTATCCGATTTTTAAAATTTTTGTTTTGTTTTGTAAGTCTTTACCAATCGCAACTTTTCCGCACTATTACGATTCGAAAATAAAAACTTTGTTTTTTTCGTTCCACCCTAACCCACACACACGCCTGCACACAGACACAAACACACACCTACACACACACACACACATACCCACACACACATGCCTGTACACACGCAAAAAAACATGTGATTGCGAAAAACATAATTTGAATTCAAGATGTCGAAATTCAATTTTTTTTTTTTTTTTTGCGTCTTTGAAACTGCGATTGCGCTTTTTCGCAATTTTTCTTTTTTTGTACCCCTTGAACCTGTACGTATTTCTCTCTTTCTGTGTGTGTGTGTTTTTGCTTATCGTATCTGGTCGACTTGGCTTTTTTTTCTGAGAAATCACGAATTGCTTATGGACAGTTCCATGATAAGGTCAACCAGATGATCAAATTTTCAAAATTAAAATTTGTAAACAAATGAGGTGTCATTTTAAAGGTAAAGAGTCGTATATTTTGAAATGTCTGTCTAACATTTAATCACTTCAGTTATAAATAAGTTACAGCAGGTGAAACCAAGGTCAACATCTTGAGTATTTTCAGACCATATTTGGGGACTCTCGAAGAAATTCTGTTTTTTCCAAAAAAATACATATTAATATTATGAATTGAGATGCATAACCATTTAAAGATACAATGTGTTGCTGGTGATGTTGCAAAAATGTGTGAAAATATAATTCATTTTGATTTGTAAAAGAATTCTTCTGGGGTACCTACATTAAGTGTTTTACGTCCGACACCAAAATTTGTAGTTAATTATGCTGAGCCAATAATTTTAAAGCTACATACATGTATTTTTGGGTACAAAGTAAGAATTTCAATCTCTTTGATGTAACCTATTTTCATTTTGTAACAAGTGAATATTTTTTACTAAAATTTAGGTGTCGGACGTAAAAATTTTTTTACGTCTGACACCACTTACGTCCGACACCTTACATTCCTTTAAATAACATATGTTTTCAACTATGTTTCTCCTTTTTTTGCCTTTAATTTCAAAGTTAAAGTGAAATATGCATAAAAAACAACTTAGTGAATTTATTGTATATACATTTAGGGTTGATAGGGGTAAGTAGAACCCCTTTTGAGAAAAGGTGTGTTGAATGAACGTAATACAGTTGATTAAGATATAGTTTTGGCAAATTTGCCAAAATTGATAAGTGTAAAAAGAAATTAGAAACACTAAATGACTGCGTCTATGCAAAGTTGGCTAAGGAAAAACCATTATCAACATTCGACCCATATAAATCTTGATGGTTTTCTTTCATGTAAGTTTCACAAATAACTAATCACCAGCTTTTGTAGCTGAAATATCAATTCCTACTAAGTCATCACAGTTGTCTTGTATTTCACTGATACAAATATTTCATCAAAGTTGCTTTTGATTTTCAAATCCTCACTATTAGGGGGGGGGGGCACTACTTACCCCATAGTGTGGGGACGTCTTATAGCAAAATTTTATGGGGTAAGTGGGGCCCCTCCTCTAAAACAGTTTGTAATAATATTTTACTCAAAAATTCTGACTGCAGTATGCACTTTAAGTTAAACTGTACATGAATTATTAATGATCATAAAAAAATAAATGCAAACCGGGAAACACTTTTTTGAAAAATGCTGCTTAAACTCGCCAAAAAATATTGTTCAGATTTTTTTTATATTTTTGATTAAGATCTCTGACCTAGAAAAAAATTCCACTTAACCCAAATATATGCAAAACTAATCACTATGATGAACCATGACATGATCAATGTAAAAAAGTATAAGCACCATATGGATATTTCAGTTTTTGGGGGGTGACCCACTTACCCCAGTGTCCCACTTCCCCCAATCAACCCTACTTTTGAATTTACTTGGTAAATTTTGTTTCAGTATATGTAACATATAATTTACATATTTATAACTCTAATCATTGTTATGTATTTACATTTAAGAGCAATTTACATCCAATATGAACAATTTACGTCCGACACCAAGCTAAAAATATTTTTTTAAATAATTTTATTCCTTATAATATCATTTGAAAACTGTGATATATGCTTCCATCATAAGTGCACTTTAGAATTATGCTGTTTTTAAAACTAAAATGTAAGCCAATTCACAGACTTTTAATAATTTTTAAGTGAACCATCAATTTTACTATTTGTGTGCTTACGTCCGACACCAACTCTTTAAATTTTTTAAATTTATACTTTAGGGATCTATTTTGAAAAACTAACATGATTTTTTATTCAGTGGGATGTAGTAAGTATCTTGTAAATAAATTTGATCATTGTGGAACAGTTTATATTTGGTAAATGGAATTAAAACTGAGAAATTTTTCTTCATTTTTTACGTCCAACACCATGGAATTGCCCTTATTATTCTCACTTGATTGTTTTAAGCGTCCTTCCGTCCATACGTCCATCATTCTTTGATTTTATTTTTACCTCCGCCTCCTTCTGCAGTACCGCCGTCAACCGGCTCCATTATGCCGCTCCTTCAGCGAGCACCGTCCACCGAAATCTGTTCCTGCTGAACACACACACACACACTCGTGGTTGCAAAAGGCATAATCTGAATTCAAGCTGTCAAAAATTTAAATTTTCTTTTTAAAAAATAATTTTTAAAATATTTGCCCATTGAACCTGTACACTCCTAGGGAGTCAAGCTCGAGGCCCTCTTAGAAAACCCAATCCGTCCCTGGAAAAGTATCTTTAGTTTCGAAATTAATGGTAAGCAGTTATTAAAATTAGTGAACTAAAAAAAAACCCTATGTGCTGAAAAAAAAAAATGTATGAAACAAAGTTTTTTTTTTTAAAGCAAAATTTTTTTTAAAAATCAAAACATGTGCTTTGGTTTATAGTACTGGGTAATGCCGTGTTAGTTTGTTTATGATGAAAATAAAATGGCGGACACAAAAGTGAAATTGCTGTCTGAAAATAGCTCCTAAGATATGTTGTTCACATGGTTACAACTATACAATTTTACTAGTATATTGTTACAAATCCTGTAAATAGTAACTATTGTAGTAACGTAACCTGTAAATAGTTTCCCGTAATGAATATACAACCCCTTTTCATATGGCTAAAGTATACGACCCCCCTATTTCCTTTTTGTTCATTGATAAAATTTGATAACGGTCTACTCTTTTCCAGAAGCGTGTGGAATATTTGAGAGATTTCGTTTCGGTGTGTATATAAGCCGTTAGTGATGGATAAAAAAGGAGTTTCGATTGAGATTTGGTACTGAGAGTGTGTATTAGCTCTGTTTATAGCGAGGCATTTCGCTGTGTTGTTTTCGTATTTGGAAGTAAATATGAGTGTAACCGTTGAGTTTACGGTGTTGAGTAATATTTGCTTAATTGCTGGTGATTATTTTAGCAGTTGTTAACGATTTCTCCTGTACATAGTGTAAATAAAGCTCCTGTGTTTTTATCAAGAACTGTGTCTTCATTTCAAGAAAGTGGAAGTCGCGCCGAATCCGCTACAATATATATCCACCCTGCTCTCTCCTTCTTTCCTCTTCTTTTTTTTTTTTCCATTTCCGACATTCGATTTCTAAATAAATGTTTACTGAATGTGCTTGAGCGAATTGCATACTTGCGGTCTGAAAAGTTCAGATTTTTTTTTTTTTTTTTGATTTCAATTTCTAGAACGAATTGTGTGGAATGCTCTAGGTAATATAGTGAGATGGTCGTAGCCGTGTGTAATATTCGTAAAGAACGTCATTGCAGGCGAATAATTATGTTACTCTACGCTGCCTTTTTTATCAGTCTACATCTATCCCAAATGCAATGTTATTTCTTAATATTAATAAATCCGATTACATTCTGAGCGTTCGATTTCAATGAAGTAAAATGTACATTGTATTTACTTTTCATTGCGTTATTCCTCTAATTTCTCTAAACGGAATTACTGAACACTGGATCCATTAGTTCTAACGCAAGTAAGCGAGGAAAGGGATCTATTGTAGCCTTCAAATAGGTATTGTATTTTCTTGACAATTTGTGCTTTATTTATTATTATTATTTTTTTTTTTCATTTCTCACTTTTACAAAATATACCAAAAATTGTTCATTTCGGCCAGTTTTTAAAATTTAGCTCTGAATTTGGCAACGAAAATGCAAAGTTCTTAGAAATATTAGAGTTATTTTCGTAATGTTTTCAAAAACAAAGTTCAAATTGCACACATTTTTTTTGCGGCAATATTAAGAATGTTTAAATGATTATATTTCTAGTGAAAAGGTAATTAAATGAATGCACTTTTTTGAGCAGTTATGTTTCCCATATTGGATATGTAGTTGCTCGAAAGCTATTTCATACACGTGCTCAAGATCTGCAAAGGGGTTGTTTCCTTCTGTCAAAAATACTACTTTTGGTCACTAAAATTGATAGAATAAGCAAAAAAAAAAAAAAAAAAAGCGCCAGAAAAAAAGCCTTTATTTTAACAACAGTTAATTTTTATTTAATTTTTTAAGTGTCCGATTTTTGAATTACGGTGTGGTCTTTATGACGTCACAAGTGATGTACTTTGGCGCGCTACTTCATTACCGCGCTAAATGTTTACGTTTTGCTGTCAACCGCATTGTCAGGCTATGATAATTTGCGTTGTGCGCAAATGGCATCAGTATGGCATTTCATCACTTGTGATGTCATGTGCAGAAGCGTAAAAAATGAATTTCAATCTGCGCACCGATTAAAATACTTGTAAAAGAATATTAAACTTTGTCAGATAATTTAAAAAAATGGCTAAATCCTATGTTTTTAAGCACCCGTGCGGAACTCCGCACTGTACTTCGAATCGTTTCATAAGGCATTTCGCTCTTTAAAAATTTCAAGGAAAGAATATTATGAAGAAAAACCGAAAAAAGTAAACGGAAAAAAGTATTCGCACAAGAGAAGGCATGTAATTTGAAGACATCAGTAACAAAACCTCGTTAAATACAACGTTGTGATAATTTGATCATCGCTCCCCTTTTGGTTGTACGTATTTTCAATGCAAATATAAATATCATTAAAAGTGTGGCTGAGTGACACGTGAAAAATCAGTAATTTTGCATGTGAAAAAACAGGTTGTGGCAAATACAATCCTGCCCATGTGAGCATCTGACGGAAAAAAAAGAAACATTAAAGAGATATTTAGTGGCACGGATTCGAACTGGCGCCATTCTGATTAACAGTACGACGCTCCAACAAACCTAGCAAATGTGCCTTCCTTTTTGAATGCTATTCATTGAAGGAATGCGTAATAAAACACAGTAAAAAAATTTTTTTGCCGAAAAAAATATAATAAGATCATGCGTCTATGTTTTGTCATTAGCCAGCATGATACGATTTAAAATTATTCGTAAAACATGGAATTTGATTATAGAATGAGGAAGATCTCACGTAGCGATTGAAACAAACCCACCTAGAGAAGTAATAAATTCGGTTGAAAAAAAAAGTGTTTTTATTTTTGAATATTCAACAATTTCCCATAGCAGGCTTCTTTAACCTGTACGACTTAAAAGCCCGCACTTGTTTTTCTTTTAATCGAACACTTAAAATTCAAAACCAAAACCAGTTGAACTGAGTCCGTTTTTTAAGTGTAATTTTTCGAATGTAGACAAAATGTTTTTTTTTTTTTCAGCCGAAAGCAGAGGAGTAGAAAATGATTTCTTACTAATGAAGTTGATGATAATTTTAATGTTTTATATCGTATTCGAATAAAAAAATTAAAGATTTACTGGTTTAAACTCTTAGTTTTAATTTGGCGTAGTATTTTTTCATTTGTACAAAAGTTCGAACACTGCTATTAGAAAAATCTACATTTCAGCATACAATGAAAATGCTTTTCTGCACAAAAAGGATTCCCTTGAGGTATATCTAATACTTTTTTTATGCTTACATTATGCTCAGTGGTCTGAACGGAGTCAAAGCTTATAAAAAAGGGAAGAACATCCTTCGATTAGCAGTCAACTTATCTGAATAACTGTAGCCTGCATAAAGGAGTCGAAACACCAAATAGCATTCCCACTGCATTTATTTTATTACGTGAGTTATCTATTGTATGTTATGAGTACATGTAATGCGTAATATTTCTGTAAATTTGCTATTATGTCGGACAGTCCGAACTGGCCCGAAGTTCAGACAGTTCATAGCCGAACGCTATACCGAAAAAAAAAAAAAAAAAAAAAAAAAAAAAAAAAAAAAAAAACCCACAGGTAATTTTAAATTTTTTTTCTTGCCGAGAAGTGTTTATATATATTTTTTTTTTACAATTTGTTATCGCAGGCTGTTTGAACCGTTATAACTTAGATGGCAGCACGTGTTCATCATTTAACAGCACGGTTAAAATACAAAATAATTTGAACTAAGTTCTTTTTTAAGCTTAGTTTTCAAATGTAGTAAAAATATGATACGCTATTAGTTTTTTTTTTTTTTGCAAAAAGAAGAAAAATATATATATTACCCTTTAAATTGAGGTAGTATTTTTTTTATTTGTTCAAAGAGTCAAAAACTCATTAGAAGAATCTATATTTCAACATACGATTTATTATATTTTACTGATCAAAAAACAATTCCAATGTAGTCTGAAATCTTAAACCTGATACTTATATTTTCGCTTACATTCTGCTTTAATTTTCTTCCCGGAGCCAAAGCTTAAAAAAAAAAAACCTTACTATTGAGTATCAATTTAGCTCTGTGTTGCATCAAGTTTTTATGACAGCCAGGAGCGTTTCTACCTCATGTATTCCCTCATATTTGTTATTCATACTCCATGTAATGCGCGATATTTTTCTAATTTTTTTGATGCAGATTGTCCGGACGTGGGCTCGAACACGCATTCTCCTGGTTACCAGTCGAACGCTCTGCCGATCAAGCTCCGTCGGTAACAGTGCAAGTTAAAGTTATAATTTTAACCGAAAACCTCATTCTGGTTCTTTAAAACAGGTTTTTTGCCCGAAAAAACAATTTTTAGACCGTGGGTCTATTTTTCGTCAGTAGCCTGCACGATAAGCTTTAAAATGAGGTGTAAATCAAAGAAATCGATCAAGAATTGAGGAAAATCTCGCGTAGAAACCAAAAACAGGCTACAGAAATAATATATAAGGATGCTCTTTCAGAAAAAAAAAAAAAAAAAAAAAAACTTGTAAAATTTCGGAAACAACCACATTTAATTTTTAAAAACTAAGTTGAAACGGAATTAGCTAAATGAATACATAAATTAAAAATCTCACTTTATGACGACTTTATGCCTAGTACGCTTACTTCGTCTGTATAGCTTTGTAAGAAGGGTACATGACAAGGGAATATTTTTTAACTGAGGCATAAACATTTACGAGAACGAAACATAATAAGTTTGCCAAATTTTGATGACATTCAGAGAAAGTGCCCCTTTTTGTCATTGCATTATTTGCAGTAGTTGTTCGGATTATGTCCAAATAAAAGTTAAGTGCTTTTGCTGTTAAGAAATGAGACGTTTAAGTGAATATTTGTAAGCTTTCTGAGGTTTAGACGCACTGTAGTTTTATTGAATTTGCTTTCTTTACATTTTGTAATCATGCTGATCAAGCATGACGTCAATGGACAATCGGAAGGAGTGCGTATTTTGCATTTTATTACCACTTTAGTGTGTTATCTTGAAACTTCTATTTTAATTTTCTCGGTATTTGTAGCATTCATCAGTAAACAACGCTTTATCGGCGTTGCGTCGGGAAGAAGAGTTTAAAAATACCATAGTATTCACACAATGTCATCTTTATCTTTACTAATAATAAAGCTGAAAGTCTCTCTGTCCGGATCTCTCTCTCTCTCTGTCTGTCAGGATCTCTGTGACGCGCATAGCGACTAGACCGTTCGGCCGATTTTCATAGAATTTGGCACAAAGTTAGCTTGTAGCATGGGGGTGTGCACCTAGAAGCGATTTTTCGAAAATTCGATTTTGTTCTTTTTCTATTCCAATTTTAAGAACATTTTCCCGAGAAAAATGATCATAACGTGGAACTGTAACATGGGCAAGTTAACTGGCGAGAAATTCACCATACATTATTTGTAAATATACAGGCGAACCAATAGACCTTTTAATTTTCTACTACGGGCAAAGCCGTGCGGGTACCACTAGTACAAAATAAAAAAAAAAAAATTTTATCTGAATGTGAACTCATGTAAAAAAATAAATAATAATAATAAAAATTAAAAAAAAAAGCGATGCATCCTTGTGCAGTTGAGATTTTAAAAAAAGGCAGAGCGCTTGTTTCCAAAAAAAAAAAAAAAAAGAAGGCCAATTTCAGTTTTGGATGGCATTTAAGCGCATAAACAGGAGGTTAGCCATACGAAAAGAGTAATAAGGAGCTGCTCCCTGCTAAAAAAAAAGCTAGAGAAACACAAAACAATATATTTACAATAATATTTCGCTGGTTTCTGAACTAATTTATTTTTCTTGAAGTTGGGATAGAAAGGAATTGAAATGTATTTATTTCCATAGATCTGAAAGTTTTACTATGAGTAATATTGTGACAGCGTTTACCCTATGCTCTGTCCCACTGTGCCCCACGTACCGGACAGTGAGACAACTTGACAGCCTTTCGAAATTTTTTTTAAATGAAATATAATGGAATATAATGAGGAAAAAGTATGAAAAATAAATTGTGTGCCGTAAAGACATGCCACAGAAGGAAAACTTTTACGTTTTCATTTCATTTCTTTTTTTTTTTTTTTACATTTTGAATTGTCACTTCACCCGCGCGCATTTCACCACGCTCTTGTTCTTTCTGCGCCTAACAAAGGCGTAGTCACAATAAAATTGTATAATTTAATGAAGAAAATTGATTATAAACAACGAGAAAACTGAAAAACACTCGAAATCAGCATTTTAGTTGTTTCCAAAAACAATGAAAAATATTAGTAAACATAAAGTTAATTTTGTTAATAATCTAATTTCAAGGCTGAAATTAAGTAATTGAAATACCCGCTTGAACTGACTCGACTTGAATCAAAGAAATCTTAGATTATCTGAAAGATTAAAAATTCACAAATATATGCTTGTTTAAGTTCAGTCTTGAAATCAATTTGTTAAACTTATTCAAAAAAGAAAATAACTTAAAAGGTGAGCGTATGTACCTATGTATGTATGTATGTCCGAGTTACTTCTTCCGAACGCCAGTAAACTGACCATCGAACCAGGTATCGATGGATTCGTAATTTTCCCGTCTTCATGTTTGGCTATTTAACATAATCCTCCGATAAAAATTAGCGAAGATATCAATAAAAAAACTGTTAATTATGAAAGGGGATGGCTCAACTTAAGTCCCATTATTTTGTTTGACCGTATTTGTTCTTTAAAAAAAAGTTATGGTCAAAAAACAGTAAATTTCATGCAATTACCCTATTAAATGATTAAATATAAAACGCATTGTTACAAAAGTTTGGTGCCATACAACAGCAACATTAATAGTAATTGTAGATATAATTTTGAATGAATGCTTCTCTAAAGTTCAGATAGTGCATCAAGTTTCTTCAGTGTCATTGCTCTATTTGCAACTCCAGCAAACTATAGGGGTCACTGCAGCCCTTGTCTAATGGCGGATGGAAAAGGTAAAACAAACGTACGCCGTAACGTTTGTTCAGTATAAACTGCTTCTAAGCTTAGTAAATGACAGAAATTTTGTTTGTATGTATGATTTTTTTTTGTTCTTCAGGCTCTTGAAAAGATTTTTTAAAGTCTTTTGGTAATTCTGACCCACGTAGAAATAGATGAAAAATATAAAAGTATTACGAAAGTAAGAAACTAATGCAAAGCACACAGTAAGTTATTCTGAAGCAGCCATTTTCACGATGTTGAATTCGATATTCATAAATGTTAGGTTCACTTCGAAAAACATTTTCATTTTGTACTGTTGTTTTCTATACATTGGTCCTTTTGTGTCCAGTTTCGTGAGATTTCCGGCCTTTGATGGCATTTTTGTCACACAGTGCACATACGTGAACGTAAGACTGTCAATAGTAACATTTAATACTCTATGACTACTATATGATTTAATATCAAAAGAAGGAAGATGATATTTTTTTGTTTTATTTAACTGGCGCAATTTTTTTATTTATGTAATTGGGTTATTTCTTCGAATCGGTTTATTTTAATTCTCGCTGTTTCATATGTTTCTATTTCTCAACTAAATGATAAAATTCTGTCATGCTATGCTGTGTAAATCATCTACTACAAAATGTTAGGGCTCGACCGATGGCATTTTTTGGCCGATGGGCCGATGCCGATTGTTGGCCGATTGTTCAAAGATGGCCGATGGCCGATTGCCGATTGTTTTCCTCCAAATGGCCGATTGCCGATGGCCGATGCCATAGCCGATGGCAAAAAAAAAAGAAAAAAGAAAAAAAGAAAATCTAACAGAAATAAATTAATAAGATTGTCAGGGATTTAAAGGATCATTAATTCTTTTCACTTTGCCTCCTTGGTCCGAATAAGAAATTGTAATCACAAAAAAAAAAAAAAAATCAGATTTCGACCTAAATTTCTACTTTACGATTACCCAATTTAAACTTCACAAGTTTTTTTGGCACATGTGTACATGCATATGTACCTAAGAAAATATAGATGACGAAAATATACATTTTGAACACCTCCTTAGTTAATTATCGCAAATTCTTTTGTGATGTCTTAATGCGCGAAAACGTGCGTCACTCAAAAACGTTATGAAATAGTAAGTTGAAAACTCATACGCACGTAGTATGATCTAAGAGTTCAAAGACAAGTTGTATAAAACCTTACCCTGAATAGTTCACATTACCGAAGTACACATATCTACAAAATAGTCACCTTGAACGACTATGCACTTATGCCAACGTTCGTATAGCTTTTAGAAGGACTCCTGGAACACATTTGTCGCAACCTTCTGTAAGGCCTCTTGCGCTGCTGCTTTAACTTCATCGTGGGGAAGAAGTCGACTTTCATGTTGAGGATGCACTGTTCGATTGGTCAATACTCTGATATGACAAAAAAATAACGTAACGTTTCGTCGGACTTAGCTCCGTGTGACTTTTACCTGTTCTCAGCAAAAAAACATTTGCATGGGCACCGCTTTCTTCCGTCAGGAGAAGATAAAACTGCATCACAGAAGGTAGCGAAAAAGTGGCTTCCAGGAGTGTTTCTAAAAGTTATATGAACGCTGGCAGAAATACATAGTCCCTCAAGGTGATCTTTTGAAGGTGGATGTGCTTCGGTAATGTGAACTATTCTGGGTAAGATTTGATAGTACAGCTTGTCCCTCGAACTTTTGGATCGTACTACGTACAATCTATACAGGGTGTAGTTATGCTTCTCCTTTTCCGACTGCTGTATGATGGAAGACAGAAAACAACAGTCAAAAAAAAAAAAAAAAAAAAAAAAAAAAAAAAAGAGAAAGAAAAAAAAAAAAAGAAAGAAAAACAACGAGACTGTTTAATAACCAACTGATTTGTTTTATTTTTTAATTGAACATATAACTAAGATTTAAGTAATATTGTAATAATGCATGGATTTAGGTACACTAAAGATAGTTAAAAAACATTAAATTATGTTGTTTAATCATTCAAAAAAAAAAAAAAAGAATAAAACTATGAAACCGTCAACAAATTACGCAATTAAAGTGGAAAGAGTGCACGTAGATATTTTTTAGTCATCAAATTAAACAAAAAAGGTAACAGATAAATTACAATATTAAATCCTAACAGGAATATTTTTATACTTATTTAAAGTTTATGAACAGAAAAGTTTGCATTTTTCATAAAAGCTATAACAGTGACATAAATTTTACGGAAAAAAGAAATAGCCATGAAAAGAGCAAGGTTCTTAAAACGCAGCCAAAATAAACAAATTCAATATTTACACCAAGTTAATCACTGAATACATATACTACTTGATCTGATGTTTGCACACATAATATTGAACAATTTGATTGTTTAATCTTTTTTGAAGCACTAGAAACAAGTTCAAATTAAATTTTTCAATTTAACAATAATTTTCTGAAATTAAAAGAAAAATGCATAATAGAAAATCCTTGAAACTTTTCTACAACATATTATTAAAAATATGATGAAAACAAAAATAACTTATTCATTGATTTTACATAAATACATAAAAATAGTTACTTACAACAGAAAAAAATCGATCGCTATTAATGATGCAAAAAAGATGGCTCATTACGAAATATAGGTGAAACAAGTATAAGAAATATGCAAAATGACATTTCTTGATCAAAATAAATTATCGTTAAGTATTTAAGAAATGCTTGAAACGACGAGGGTGGGTTAGGGGGATCAACCTCTGATTTTGGAGTAATTCACAACATTAAACTTTGGCCCCAACTTCGGCAACCTTTTTATAGTACAGAACCGCTACCATCAACGCCTCGGAAAAGTTTCTGAATCTACTTCAGCACTTCCGAAGAAAAAATTAAAAAGTCCCTTTGATTTCCGAATTATGTCACCATTCAAAACGTCTTTAATCAATTTCTTACATTAATGCTCGAAATTCTTCCTAAACAATAGATAAAGCTTGAAAAAAAAAATCTCTAATTTTATCAATGGTGTTAGTTTTAAACAATTTAGAAGTACAACTAGAGTTTAGTTTCAGAAATTGAGGGAGTGGGAGAAGGGGCACATAAGTGTTCTCGGAAATACAAAAAATAGTCGTAAAAAATAGAGTTCAAAATAATCATAAACATTGAGCAGAAAAACCCTTTTAATATTTGCACCCGAGTTTGTTTTGATGTGCAGTGGCGGATTTAAAATATAGCAAATGTTGTAATTGCGCGAGAGGCCCCATAACCATAGGAGAACCGTAGGAATTACAAAAATGCGTATGATAAATATTTTACAACTTCTGTGATAGAGAAATAGGGCCCCAGAATGTATTTCGACGGGCCTCAAACTTGTAACTCCGCCGAAGCGATACAGAAAAAACTGCAATACTGTGATTCATATTACAAATATCGAAAAAGTAAAAATTACCGTCGGTTCAACGGGAATCTAACAAAATGAAACAAAACCGGTTTCGCCATCTCATATTTGTTTCCATGGTCTCCAATGCGGCAAAATATCACCAAATGATCGTCAGTCTGAGACACTAAATTTATTTTGCATTGAAATAAGTAATTAATAGCCACAAAAAATAAGTAAATAGTCTTTTCAGAACACCCGATCGAAAACAAAAAGGTGAAGTGCACAACTGGAACGCACGCACACCCCACATGCGAAAATTTAGCATTCTACAGCTTACCATTTTTTAGTTATGACTTATGACAGGTACATACGTACATCCAGCTGCAAGAAACAATGCAACATTAACTTGTTCGGTACCTGAATGCAGTATTAAAAACTCTTTCAGGGGTGACTAAAATAGAAATTCATACTGAAATTGAAGTAAACGATTTTATATGAAAACGGTAACTCAATTTACTTTGTATTGAAAAGTAAAACAACAAAGGTCCTTTTTTTCAAAAACATCGGCCAATCCCATCGGCTTTTCGATGTTTTTTAAGGCCGATGGGCCGATGTTTCCTGCAAGTTAGCATCGGCCGCCGATGCCGATGGCTAAATTGTTGAACCATCGGCGCCGATGCATCGGTCGAGTCCTACAAAATGTTCGCGGTTATGTAGTGGCAGTTCTGTTTTAAAACTTCATGCATTTAATTCATTCGTCATGGAAATTATTTATCTGATAAGCGAAATCTTGTCAAGATACATTATTCTTCCACACTAAACAAATTTCTGGCGAAACTCTTCCACAGATAATAGCAACTTTTGCAGAGCAATAAAGTAAAGTTGGCGCGCTATTTTAGCGATAAAAATTCCAAGCTTTTATTTTTATTGTTCAAATTCTTAACGTTCTATCTGGATTTTTTCAATCCGTTCTGTGATAAATGTTTTCAAGAATATTTATTTGCTTACTGTCTATTTCAGTTAGATTCTGTTGTAATAAGGTTATTTAAATTAATTATTTGGAACTAGGTTAAGGAAAAAGCAGTATTTTTTCAGCATATGGCCCTTGAGTCCAGCCAATGTTATTAAGTCCGCTTTTTTCCATTGAAATGAACAACTAATATTTATTCGAATTCACTCAGAACAAGACAAATAAAATGTGCACTCACAGTTTTTTAGCAGATATTTTTGATGTTACGCTGTTGCGAATGACGATTCCAAATGATGAATCACGCAAAAATAAATAAATAAATACACATCACAAACTGCTTGGTTTATCCAAAGAGATACACGTGGAACGCAATGTTTTACCTTTTTCGGCAATTTTATAAATCACCTCAAGGTAGCGTATTTTAGCTCTGGAGTTGCGAATAGTGGGGGTAAACCTAACCTGGAAGCGAGGTAATGCTGTGATTAGGATCTGCTCAGCCTTCACAATGCTACTAGGTTAGGTTTGCCTCAACTATATATAGTAGTAATTTTATCGTTATCATCTATGCCAATAACAGATGATCTGGGCTAAGTAAGGAGATACAGGATTGCATAGCAAGCAACTTGTATGATGTGAAATTGAAATTAGTTAGGGAAAACGTAATATTTAAATGGTTATAATTGAATTAACACACAAATGAATTCCAGGGAGGAACAAAGATAAATTTTTAGTGTCAATCGCTTCAAGTTTAAGCCGTGTTTTTATTTATTATGGAGCATTTTTATGAAAAAAATAAGGTTAAGTTTCGTTATAGTAACTTCTTATTGTCTCTAAAATACATTTACACTAAAAATAATGAAAAAAAATGCTCTAAATTGCTTTAAAAACTGAAAATAATTTTATTCCATAAACATCATCGATAATACTTTTAAACATAATTTTTGAAGTTGGCGCAAAAACGATAGATAAAATCATTCACTGCCATAACTCAACTACAACTATAAATTTAACCAGGCCCAGTTTCTTCATGACCACATACATTATGCATTGATAAAAGCATATTTGAGTAACGATATAAATGTTTCGTTCCTAACTTTGGGTGATTTTCTGAAAAAAATATGAACGGAGCATGGTTACCCAGGATTTTACTTTTTGTTTTAGCGCCAACTTCAAAAATTATGTTTAAAAGTATTATCGATGGTGTTTAAAGAATAAAATTATTTTTCACTTTTTAGAGCAATTTTGTAGTCTGTTTTATTTCTTTTTTCAATTTTTTTTTAAATAACTTTATAATCCTTATATATTATTTCTGTAGCCTATTTTTGGTTTCTACGCCAAATTTCCCTCAATTCTTGATCGATTTCTTTGATTTACGGCTTATTTTATAGCTTATGGTGCTGGCTACTGACGAAAAATAGACCCAAGGTCTGAAAATTGTTTCTTTTAGCCGAAAAACCTGTTTTAAAGAACCAGAATAAGGTTTTCGGTCAAACTTATAACTTTAATTTGCGCTATGACCGACAGAGCTGAGTAGCTTGATCGGCAGAGCGTTCTCTTCGTAACCCGAAGATTACGTGTTCGGGCCCACGTCCGAACAATCTGCAACAAAAAAAATTAGAGAAATATCGCGCATTACATGAACACTGAATTAAATGAATAACAACTATGAAGGAATAGAGTAAATGAGAAGGAAATGCTCTTTGCTGATATGAAAACATTCAGTGATTTTGTGCTAAATTACTTCGAAATTGCACGTGTTTTTTTTTTTTTTTTTTTTGAAGCTTTGGCTCTGGAAAGAAAATTAAAGCATAATGTAAGCGAAAATATAAGTAACAGGTTTAAGATTTCAGACTACAATAGAATTGTTTTTTGTTCAGAAAAAAATAATAAATCGTATATTGAAATATATATTCTTCTAATGAGTTTTTGACTCTTTGTACAAATAAATAAAATACTACCTCAATTTGAAGGGTAAAATATATATTTTTTCTTCTTTTTGCTAAAAAACAAATAGCTTATCAAATTTTTACTACATTCGAAAGCATAGTTCAATTTATTTTGTATTTTAACCGTGCTGTTAAATGATGAACACGTGCTGCCATCTAAGTTATAACGGTTTAAGCAGCCTGCGATAACAAATTGTAAAAATTTTCAAAAATAAAAAGATTTTTCTTCAACATCTTATCTTATATATTAATCCCCTCTCATTTTAAAACTTATCAGGCTGGCCAATGACGAAAAAAAGACTTACGGTCGAAAATTCAAGTTTTCGAAATCGCCTCTTGCTGTTTCAAAACCTTAATGCTGCCTGTAGTTCTTATGCATTTTTTAAAGCAAAGTTCTAATGCAGTTTTCCATTTTTTACGTCGCTTTCGGCAAAAAAAAAAAAAAAAGCCTGTGTGTGTGTTTATATTTTAATAAAGCTTAACAGCACTGGACTTAGTTGTTCGGTTTAATTGATAAGTTTTTTTCGGTAGAGCGTTCGGGTATAAACTATCTGAACTTCGGGCAAGCTTGGGCTGTCCGACATAATATCAAATTTATATTAGTATTACGCATTACATGTGCTCATAACATACACACCTAATAAAATAAATGCAGTGGGAATGCTACTTGGTGTTTCGACTCCTTTATGCAGGCTACAGTTATCATTCGGATAAGTTGATTGTTAATCGAACTGTGTTCTTTGACTACATCCAGACCACTCAACATAATGTAAGCATAAAAAAGTATTAGATTTACCTAAAGAAATCCTTTTTGCGCAGAAAAACATTTTTATTGTATGCTAAAATGTAGATGTTTCTAATAGCAGTGTTCGACCTTTTGTACAAATGAAAAAATACTACGCCCGATTAGAACTACGAGTTTCACTCAGTAAACCTTTAATTTTTTATTCGCGCGAATACGATATAAAGCATTAAAAGTATTATCAACTTCATTAGCAAGAAATTATTTTCTACTCCTCTGCTTTCTGCTGAAAAAAAAAATACATTTTGTCTACGTTCGAAAAATTACACTTAAGAACGGACTCAGTTCAACTGGTTTTGGTTTTGAATTTTAAGTGTTCGATTAAAAGAGAAACATGTGAGGGCATTTAAGCCGTAACGGTTAAAGCAACCTTCTATGTGAAATAGTTCAATATTCAAAGATAAAAACACTTATTTTCAATCAAATTTATTACTTCTCTAGAATGTTTGTTTCAATCGCTACGTGAGATCTTCGTCATTCTTTAATCAAATTCCATGCTTTGCGAATAATTTTAAATCGTATCATGCTGGTTAATGACAAAACACAGATGCATGATCTTATTATTATTATGTTTTTTTTTTGGCAAAAAGCTTTTTTGCTGTTTTTTACTACGCATTCCTTCAATGAATAGCTTTCGAAAAGGAAGGCGCAATTGCGAGGTTTGTTGGGGTGTCGGGCTGTTAGTCAGAATGGCGCAAATTCGAATACGTGCCAATAAATATCTCTTTAATGTTTCTTTTTTTCCCGTCAGATGCTGACATGTGCAGGACTGTATTTGCCACAACCTGTTTTTTCACATGCACAATTATTGCTTTTTCACGAGTTACCACTCAGCCACACTTTTAATGACATTTATGTTTGCATTGAAAATATGTACGATTAAAAGGGGAGCTATGATCAAATTATCACAACGTTGTATTTAACGAGGTTTTGTTACTGATGTCTTTAAATTACATGCCTTCTCTTCAGCGCTTACTTTTTTTTCGGTTCTTCTTCATAATGTTCTTCCTTTGAAATTCTTAAAGAGCGAAATGCCTTATGAAACGATTTGAAGCACAGTGCGGAGTTCCGCACGGGTCGACTAGTTACTATTATTTTTCATTGGTTTTGGCTACAATTAAAAAACAGCTACCTCACTTTCGTCATGCAAACTGGCAGCAAAACTGAATTTCAAAGCCCTCGCATAAAAAGTTTCACTTCAGAAATAGGCGAGAGCTTAAAATTTTTATGATCGTGTTCTGTAATTACAACTTATTTAAAACTATGATCTACTATATATTAAAATCTGTTCGCGTCCGTCTGTCTGTCGGTCTCAGGGGCGGCATTTCACCATTTCATTCGGGGGGTCGAGTTTCTTAAATATGTATAACCCCAAAGCGAAACCAAACCCACATTAGCTAACAAGAAGTTGTCATAAACTCGGTTTAGAATGAATAAAATTAGTGTTTAGTAACAATCAAAATTTTGATTCATTGACTAAAAAGTTATCATACAAAACATCTCGCTACTAAGGTTTTTATACTTTTTGGAAAAGTTATAATGCATGATTTTTGGAATTCGGAAGAGCAGGGAATCGTGTTACCAATCTATCAGTGCCCAATGTCGTGCTGTTTTCCTAGTTCAGCTAAATGGAAAAGGTTTTTTTTCCCCTTTGTGCTTCGAAAATATTTCTCTAACCTCCTGAGACATACAAAAAATCTTTCTCTACAAGCTGAGCTGATTGTAATAGTTAAAAAAAATAATTGAAGTAACACTAAGCTATGTATGAAAACACTTTTTATATCTTGCTCTTCAAAATCACCCAGGCTACTTCAAAATCTGTGAGGGGCTTAAACTTTTCATCATTGAATAATCTAGTCATGTCGGCGCTCTCAGCTTCAATGAGATATCATCTGCCTCCAGCTCTGTTATTCACTATTCCAGACTGATGAGTTCATAACAAGGACGAAACTGCAGTCTCTGATTAAACGAGATACCTTATGTGTTGCCCCTTGCTTCAAAAAATATCACAGTGTGGAAAACTTCTAGAAAAAAAATATAGAATTTGTTTTGTATGCTGTATTATTCATGCAGAAGTCCAATAAAACTGTTTTACTTCAAATTGTTTCAAATTATTAGCTTAGCGCAGGGAGTCCATATACAGGCTGTCGACGACACAGTCAACGTGTTAAAATTGGCTCGGAGGAAGAATTCTTTTTGAAAAATTTCACGATTGATTGAAATATATATCTGTAAAAAATCTATTTTCAGTTTCAATTGTAGATTGAGCTGTGGTTTGAATAGTCGAGTCGCGGATTGAAGATATAGATTTTGATAGAGTAAAGCATTTTTCAAAAACCTTTTCCCGATGCAAACAAATTAGATAAAAGTTCAAACGAAGTCATACATGCTAAAGGGCATGAGTTTTTTCACCATTTAAAGAATCGTTTTGCAATAATTCTTCCAGTCGTCAAATCACTGCTTTGAAGTTATAGAGAAATATTTTGATCGTTTTAACACTTGAAGATTATCTTGTGTCACTCCGCGATTGCATAATCATAGAGCCCCATAAAAGGTATTTGGTTGATATATGTCCTTTTTTATTCAATAATCACATGCATTTTTCAAAAGTTTCTATGAACGCATTATAATGTATTGAGCAGCTGAAACGTGTTTCTAGCAGGAGAAAGCGATGAACACTCATTAAATAAATATACACTTAAAAAATGAACGTAAAAGTTAATGTAAGGCATCAAGGAATTTTCTTGTGAAAACCATGTTGCCACACCACTTTTCACAAGCCTCTCATATTGGACATACCATCGTTACACTGGGCACACAAGTGTGAAATATTTAGCCTATATGAGGCAATGTCTTCTTCAGTTAAAATTAACCATGGTTCTCTATCAGTTTTCTATGTTCTGAAAAAGCAGAAAATACTTCATGAATTTCTAAGTCATCATCCAAATAACGAAAAACACTTTTTTCTAGTCTGATAATGTGTCGAGTTTCATCAAATAGTTGCTGAGAACCAGCGAGATTATCTTTAATGAACATTGATTTCCGACTTACATAAATTGAATTCACCCATTTTCTATCATTCTGCTCAAAAAATTTGGGGGTGCGATCGCCCCCTCTTGACCCCCCTATTTGCCGCCCCTGGTCTGTCTGAAGATCGATCTTCTCGAGAACCGCTGCGAATCGAGAGTCAAACGAGATACCGAACAACTCGAAATTTTCCAAAGAAAACAATAGGACCAATCTCGTAATTGTGCGACTTTAATTAGCAGAGATATTAATTAAAACTTTAATTAACAGAACGTTATTCAGGAATTTTTATTTCTTTCCTGTTGCCATTTTGCATATGCGTGAGCAAGTAAAATTCTAATAATTGTTTTAAAAGAGATTTTTTTGGCTGCTTTCTAAATCTTGAAACAACGTTTCCATCTAGAATTTCATTTTAAATTAGTTTAAAATTGGTTGGCCTCTTCGGACGTAGTCTTTATTTTATCGTCTGTCCTTTTTTTTTATTTTTTACATTCAACGTTCTTAACTCTTTTCAGCATATGAAAGTTGTTTCTTTAGCTATGTTTATGGATTGTAGTGTAAGTTTATCATTCACCGGCCTCATATTTTGGTTCACTTAGGATGTGCGACTAATTATGTTTATTTTGTTGGCCTTTTTCTTGTCACATGGATGAGTTTTCGAATTGTAACAAGTCTCTTTTTCTTTCCTGTTTCTATTTTTAAAATACAGTTTATATCGTTAAAAAAACATGTTAAATTAAGATTGTTTGGATTTCTATGTGAAACAGAGTTGAACAAAAAAGATTGTTTTTAAGGATTTTAACTAAAGCTTAATTGGAATCTGTTGACTTGGTATTAAATTAATGCTTATTAGTAGTTATTTAGTCTAGGTGCTTTAGTTTCACGTAATCAACCAAAACGTATGTGTCATTCTATGTAAAAAGCTGATTGTAATTGTACATAAATAGTTCAGATATAGTCTATCAGATGTAATTCATTTTAACGTAAGCACAGATTATAGTTGATAATGCATATATTTTCATCTTTTGTGCTAATTGAAAATACTCATAACTTGTATCATTGATAACTATGATTAAAGTTAAAGAGATTTTTGCCAAAAATAGGCTCTACTGGTGTTTTGCAAACCTTGCATTACGCGTATTTATTTACTCCTTAGCGCTTTAGAAACTGATGTCAGAGTAATACAAAAACATCAATTGGACATCTCTTTCATTTTTTAAGTAGCCCGTGCAACGCCGGGCACGCAGCTAGTAAAATAAATAAAAGTTGTCCCGCTGTGCCCCTCTCTCCCCTACATTGTTCATTCTTCACTTATAACAGAGCAAACTAAATTCAAATTTTTTGCTTAAAAAAAATTCTTTTTGCTTTTAGCATTCGAAATGCATACTTTTTTTAATATTGGTAATGTGCTATTTAGTGCTATTTAATTTCATATTAGTAATAATGCTGATTTATACTTTTTTTTTTGTAACTGAAATGACGTGAAATGGCATTGATTCGCTTGCATCGCTTTTCGGAGTGAAAGTCTCTTTTTAAATATAATTGGAATAATTACTCAAGTTCCCCTCTTCTCTCCCCTACATTGTTCGTTGTTCATTTGTTATTCAGCAAAATAAACTCAAATTTCAAGCTAACCAATATTTTTTTTTTTACTCGTAGCGATAGAAATGCGTATTTTTTAAAAAATATTAGCAATGTGCTATTTAGTGTTGTTTAATGTCATATTAATAACAATGTTGATTCAAATATTTTGTTTTTTTTTTGAAACTGAAACGACGTGAAATAGCATTTATTCGCCCGGCCAGCTTTTCGGACTGAAAACCTCTTTACCAACATAATTAAAATAATTACTCAAGTTTTTTATGTTAGTTCGGTGTTACAAAATCTCTTCCTAAAGATTTCGTATACTCAACATTTTACAAACAAAAGCCATCAGTTTCAATCTACCACTGATGTTCAAACTCAAAATTAAAATCGTAAATCAGCCCTACAAGGGGGCAAAAAAAAAAAAAAAAAAAAAAAAAAAAAAAAAAAAAAAAAAAAAAAAAAAAAAAAAAAAAAAAAAAAAACCCACAGCCAACAGCTACTTTCGGTTATTGGACACTTGTTGCTTCCACTTTTAGTCGTATTTAAATTAGAACAACGGTTGAGAGAACAAATCAAACATAGGGCCCTCCCATTAACCTGTAAAATTGCTTTCGCAGCATTTTTCTGCCTTTCAAGCTATAAATTTCAAAATGTTAATAAAATCAGGTTTCCTTTCTTTGTAATTTTTTTTGCAGAGGTATTGCTACATTTTTCAGGTCGCCTGTTTTTCTCATTTTCAAGGAAATTTATACGTGGTTTTCTTCTTACACATTTTCAAGCGTCAAAAACACCTGGCGGCTCTGAGATTTTAGAATATAGCTGGGTTTTCTTCAGGATAGTTTTGAAATATAACGCTTTACTAGAAATTGTTGACTGTTGAGTTAGATAATTTTGTTGAAATGAATGTGTGAATAAAATTGTTAGAAGTTAATTAGTTAATTATGATGATCATTTATGTTACAACTTTATAATGTTGCATGAATAAAATTGTTTTTGATTTATGACTTTAACCATCACCCGTGTTTTAATTTGTAATATTGCTGGGGTATTTTTCCCAGGATACTTTTGAAATATGAAGCTTTATTAGTGAAGAGCTTTATATTTCAAGTGCTTAAATTGAATCTGTGAATACTATTGTATGAAGTTCATTATGATGATCATTAGGGTTTTAATTTATAACGTTGCATAAAGTAAAATGTTTTAGATTTATGACTTTAACCATCATCAGTGTTTTAATTTGTGAATAAAAATAGCAGAGATTTATGACTTTAAAACCATCATTAATGTTTTGATTTTTGGTATTACTGGATTTATTTATTTTTTCAGATGGTTTTGAAATATGACGTTTTACTAGAAATTGTAGAGTTAAATATTTTAAATGTTTAATTGAATGTGCTAATAAAACTGTTAGAAGTTAATGATGTTCATTAGTGTTGCATTTTATAATGTTGTATGAAGAAAAATATTTTAGATTTATGACTTTAACCATCATCAATGTCTCCATTTGTAATATACCACTTTTTTTTTTCAGGATACTTTTAAAATATGGCGCTTTACAAGAAATTGTAGAGTTAGATATTTTAAATGTTTGATTGAATGTGTGAGTAATATTGTATCAAGTTCTTTTTTAATGATCATTATGGTTTCAATTTATAATGTTGTTTAAATAAAAAATGTTTTAGATTTATATTCATTAGTGTTTTAATTTGTACCATCATTAGTGTTTTAATTTGTAATATTACTGTTTTATTTTTCAGGATACTTTTGAAATACAGTCGACTCCCGCTACAACGCGATTCAACTTATGCGAAATGGCTATAATGCGAATTTTTCATGAGTAACGTATTTTTCGAGCTGATGTGAATTCCTCGTCCACAACACGAAATTTTTTCGAAGGAAGTATCGGCTTCGTTATTGACAACTAAATATTGATTTCGTGAATATTATTACATCTCTTTAGCATTACTGACAGCGAAAGTTCCCTCATGAAACTAGTCTACTCATAGCGTTGTTAGTGCATCAAATAACCGCTCAGCATCTTCCTTCCTTTTTTTTTCATTCTAAACATTAAAGTTGATGAAATATAATGGCACCTTAGTACGCTTTTTCATGTAAAGTTTGTGAAGATGAAAAAAACAAAGTTTCTGATCCAAAAAAAAAAAAAAGGTTAAGATTCTCGATATGCTTGGAACAACTGCAAAACACCGACGATAGCAACGCAATAAGTATGAGTGAATCTTCCATACATACAACTAAAAGTCAAAACAAAATGATATCCAAAAAAATTCAGAACTTAGTTTCAATATTGATGCTTCCAGAGTCTAAGCAAAGTAAATACTATGAAAAATGGAAGCTGCTCTTGTATTCTGGATTAAAGAGAACAGGGAAAGGGTCTGTTGCCATAAATGGAAACGTTATAAAAGAAAAGGCGGAGCAACCGTATTTTAAAATGTATTTGATAAGGATAGCGATCTGGAGCATAAATCATCATCTTCACTTTTTAACTCATAAATATTGTTACTCTACGAGGTGTGGCTAGAAAAAAACCGAACTGATGCTATAAAAAATTTTTATTTTCCATTATTTACAATTTGATGTTATCTCCTTCAATGTACTCTCCTCCTCGGTCTATACACCGCTCCATACGAATTTTCCACTGTTCATAGCAATGCTGCAGATCATTTTCGGTAAGTCCATACATTACTTCCGTCGCTTTTCCTTTTACTGCTTCAACACTCTCAAATCTAGTTCCTTTCAAAGCTGACTTGACTTTAGGGAAAAGAAAAAAATCACAGGGGCCCAAATCAGGTGAGTAGGGTGGATGGTCTAAGATGGGAATGTTGTGATTGGCTAAAAACGTCTTCACTGACAACGCATTGTGAGCTGCGGCATTTCATGTGATTCAAACTTTCATGAAGAATCTGCCTAACACTTTCCTTGTCAATTCCTGTCAACTCAGACATTGCTCTGATTGTTAAACGGCGATCTTCTCGAACAAGTTTACCGATTTTTTCAATGTTTGCATCAGTTTTTGCTGACAATGGTCTGCCAGTGCGAGCGTCATCACTTGTGCCTTCGCGGCCATCTTTAAATCGTTTAAACCACTCAAACACTTGTGTTTGCGATAAACAATCATCGCCGTAAACTTGTTGCAACATTACAAACATTTCACTTGCAGATTTCCCAAGTTTGAAAATAAGTTTGATGTTAACACGCTGTTCTTTCTGTACGCTCAACATTTTTCCGACGCACAGACAAAACGTCAACTACTTAGAACAGACGCCACGGGCAGACTGAGTGCAGGAGGCAGATGAAACTCGAGCAGTAGGCGGAGCAAGAGTCACGTGACAGGTCAGGCGACTTTCAGCCTTATTGCATTCGTTTTATTGTTTTACCTGTGCTAGTTCGGTTTTTTTCTAGCCGCACCTCGTATCTACTGTAAAGTACTATTATAGTGCAACATTTTATTATTACTACATACTGTGCGTACCGTGTTGTATTATTTTATGTCATTCCCTCCATCGATCATTCATTTTGTGCATCTTAAAGTATTTTATGTTGAATGAAACAGCTTTTTTTAATTTTTTTAAAAGAGGAAAAGTTCAAGTCTCTATGAAAGAAACTGTAATATGTAGTTGAGGAGTGCTTTAAAGCAGTTTGAGGGGCATTTACAAATGTCTAAAAGAATTTGGTATGTGTCTGAAAAATTTGTATACGTACATACTTTTTCCACAACGCGAAATTTCGGCTTACGCGAGGAGTCTTGGAACGTATCCCTCGCGTAAGTCGGGATCCGACTGTATGACGCTTTACAAGAAATTGTTGAGTTAGATTATTTAAATGTTTAATTGAATGTGCTAATAAAACTAAGGGAATTTTTAATATTACTGTTTTTTCAGGATACTTTTGAAATGTGACACTATAGTAGATAGTGTAGAGTTAGATATTTTTGAAAAATTATATAACTGATTTTTAGAGACGATTGGTGAACAATCGCGTGGAAAGTACAATTATGTTTCTTAGGAATACCAAGTACCGTACAGGTGGGGACAGTAGAGAACTTTTAACCCTGTGGAAAGTGAGCACTACCGGAGTTTTTAGAACCACTGTTCGTCAGGGCCTTAGCCTTGGCTTAGGGCGGTAACTTACTGCAAAATACCTAGCTATGCCTTCAATCTTTGAGTTGATCCGCACCATTGCCGTAATCACTCGTCTGGTGTACTAATTCTGTATTAGATATTAGTTTGTATGGCTCTCTCTTAGCTCCTTTAAGACGTTTTCCGCCTCCAACTCAGTTATTTCCTATTCCGGGCTGATGAGTGCTAAAAAGCACGAAACTGCAATCCTCGGATGGAATGATTTTATGTTGTGTAATTTATGTATTATGTATTTCTCTCTTAGCCCTGGCTTAGGATGGTAATTTACTGCAAAACACTGTTCGAGCATTCGTATTTTCCAAATGTAAAAAAATATCTGAAAATTAGTTGGCAGGGGTAATAAAGACCTTTAACACGATAGTTCCCAACCTTTTTGGGCTTATCGCAATCTTACTGACACCCCTCCCCTTTCTTCCTTGAAAAAAAAAAAAAAAAAAATCAGTTGGCGCTAATGAACATAGATATTAATGAAAATAGAAATTATTTATTTCAGTTTGAAATAAAATACATGATAGAAACATTTGTTTTTCACACGGAATTAATTATCGAATTAACCCCAGCTTGGAGACCAATTTTGTTGTCCTTTTGTCAAATGTGTCGCTCATGAACGAACGGGTCAAAAAGAACGAATCCTTAAAATGAACGGATCCGCTCGTTCACGTAAAAAATGAACAACCGTTCTTTTGAACGGTGAGCAGTTTGGAGTATTTTATTGATGCATTTGTGATAAAATCGCATCTTTTTTTTTCTTTTTGAATTCCATTATCTTCAAATTTTTAATCCTCAATCAGTCGCAAATTTCCTTTTTCTCAGTGCAGTAGTATTAATTTCGAAACTTTTTACTTTCTGCTTTATTCATCATTTTTCTTTAACCTTTGCAGTTCATTTTCAATTTTCCAATGCATCCAATCAGTAATGTGTTGTGTAACTTATTTGGGATACCAAGAATGTGTTTGCACTTACCACTTCCTGTCGCACTCACTTGCTAAAATCATTCTCACGCTTTCTGTCGCCAAAATTATTTCCAAAAATATATTTTATCACTTTTCTGGTGATCCTTTTGTCTTCTATAACATCCATATCAACTACCATCTACGGGGTGCGGCAGGGAAACTTGCTGTGATTTGAAAAATCAATAAAAGAATAAAAAACTTTTAAATAAAAACACAAAACCCGACTGCGTAAAAACCAAAAAAACTAAAAATTAAAATGTATAAGTCCAGTAGTTTAGAATGTATTAAGTACTACTGAATAACTACACCGTTGAAATAGTTTTATAACCGTACACAGATAAGACAAATCATAAATTTAAAAGCAGAATAGAAGGATCAACAGTGGGGGCCCATTCAAATTTTGTGGGGTTCCTTGAATTAGCAAGGAATGGGCCCCGACTGTTGATCCTTCTATTCTGCTTTTGAATTTATGATTTGTCTTATCTGTGTATGGTTATAAACTATTTCAACGGTGTAGTTATTCAGTAGTACTTAATACGTTCTAAACTACTGGACTTATACATTTTAATTTTTAGTTTTTTTTTTGGTTTTTACGCAGCCGAGTTTGTTTTTATTTAATATTTTTTTATTTTACACTTTTTAGTTAATTTTCATTGATTTAGATATTATGATTATAAGACGGTACATTTTGCAACCTTGTCATTACACTGAGAGAGTTTGTATCGTGAGGTTTATTAAGTAAATTGCGGTGGTCTAAACTACTGATAATTAGTCCCTCTAGGGACCTAACTCGGCTTAAAGCTACTCGTGCTTGACCTTCGATAAAAATGCGCGAACTTAAGTCAACCATAGCACAGCTATATAAACATCCTGTTTACCTCATGATGACGCGAAATCGCAAACGTCGTCAGTCAAATCTTTTTCGCGAAACTAAAAAAGCCTCTCAAGAAAGTACACGTCGCGAAACTCACCCATGAATCAAGACAAAACAAATGCAACGTATTAGAGATGAAAATCGAATTAGTAGACTTTCTTCTGGTGCTTATTGCACGGGTTTACTTTGATGAGGACTACAATCTGAGTGACTTGCCCTCGTTACGCTTAATATATTTTTTATTGAAAGAATTTACATCAGAAAGACGGTAAAGTACATCCGGAGCGAGGGTGTCTTGACCCACCGCCTCAAGTGGGAGAAGCAATCGCTTAGACCATTCGGCCGTTGAGACCCCAATTAGTATAGTAAACAAAAAAATTCAGACAGCGAAAACTACCTGCATTTGTCGCCCGCAGGTAGCGTGCGACACAGTATGCGACACTAAGCGTACGCCGATCCCAAACTGACAAAATGGCAACTGGTTTTTGAAATGGTACTTTTGATTACTGTCATGTGTTTAGTGACACTCCCAAGGTTAAGACAAATCGATTGACCTAAGAATTACCAAAATTGGCCAGGGCGTTTAGCTTGTAGAACGCCACATAGGAACAGACATACATACATAGACTGATTAACACATTACCCTCCTTTGCGTCGCGCACGCGCAGTCGGTTAAAAAGTACTTCATAAATCAATTTATTTCTTTTTATGAGATATTGTATACATTCTTAATTTTTATTTCAACTAGATTTAAAAATTACATCAGGCAAATGGCGACCCTTATTAATGATGCACTGATCTACCCTAGATTTGAAGTTTTGTTCTACTCTTTCAAGTATATTGAAGGGCTGTGGTAGCCCGATCGGTAGAGTGTCGGATTCGGGGTCGGAGGGTCCTGTGTTCGAACCTCGATGGTCGAAGATCCACCGTCGTCATTAAAGGGGACTGGGCGACGTTAAATAGGCTCGTGGTCTCAATGTCCTTCAAGTGAAACGATACCTCTGGGAGTGCTAGCACCAGGTAGCTATTAGCTCCTGGACTAGTTCTAAATTCTCATTAACTGTTCGATCCTGTGATGGTGCTGCCATCTATCGGTATAAAAAAATAATGGAGGCAAGGCACTTAGTATGCAGTCCTCGACATAAATACAATTGTAGTCAGTTGTGACTCGGAATCGGAAGTATATTGATAGGAATGTTGGCGATGGCTAGCCGGATGCTGTCTTTCAGGTGTTGCAGGGTCCGGGGCTTGTCGTTGTAAACGATTGATCTCAAATCGACAAACTGCAACACCTGACTATGATATGAAAAGATTCAGAGGTAATTTCAAAAATAAATCATATCTTAAATTAGCGAGATTACTTTATTGAAGTACCGTGCGCAAAGTAAATTATAACTAATGATTAAATTAGTAATAAATATTGGTAATAATAATAATAATATCAGAAATAATAATAACATGAACAATAAAATAAATAATAGTAAAAAAAAAATAGCAATTGAAACAGCAACAATCGGAGCGTCGGTAAAATAACTGTATTTGGGGCAAATCTAACCTGGATAGCATTGCGAAGGCTACACAGATCCAGTTACAGCATTACAGTGCTGCTAGGTTAAGCTTGCTCCAACTATAGTGGACTCCCGCTCGACAACAGTCAAAAGTTCGGTTTTTAATTGTAACTTTTTGAATAACATAAAAAAGGGACTTGTT
This sequence comes from Uloborus diversus, assembly GCF_026930045.1. NCBI lineage: Eukaryota > Metazoa > Arthropoda > Arachnida > Araneae > Uloboridae > Uloborus > Uloborus diversus. The sequence continues at coordinate 95,320,831 of NC_072734.1, forward strand.
TATTTTTTCCCGATAGCGTGAAAAAATCTTTAAAATGATGTTTTGCTTATAAAGTTTAGTAAAGTGTTAAGGATGTTATGGCGCTCCCTCAAAAACGGTTTACCCTACTTTTCGTCGACATTTAAATTTCCTCCTCCTGAAATGTATCAAAAGGTAAGGTTGAAACTGAAAAACACGTGAAAGCAAATTTTAAATTCCTGCGAAAAGTAGGGGATACTCCCAAAAACACTTATGAGTAATAATATATGGGTCATTCTCCAGAAAACGTAACCTTTGAACGCAAATATTTTTCAATTTCGAAACCTTTTTTTTTTCATTCTTACATGAAAGTGTTACCTACTAAAAGCAACCATAAACAATGGCTCTGCTAAGTTCCAATTATTTTACTCATAAATAATAAAAAAATGCCTTGTTCACGGATATAAAAAAATGAGAAAAAAAAACCTTTTAATATTTAAAAATCGAGGCCTTTTTAATAACAAAGAAGTAATTTTGTTAATCGGTGCAAACAATCGACTATTTTAATGATTAGTGGGAATATAATAATAAGCTCCCTTAATTAAAGTACGGCTTATTTAGTAGTTTCAAATGTATGTTAAAAATAGTATTTAGTAAATTTGAGGATATACTGGCAATTTATAATTTTGGTAGAATGCTTATTGTTGATGTATTTCCTCTCCATCATTTATCTTCACCTCAGAAATAATGACATTGATAAGGTCTGTTACGGAGGTGAGGAATTTTCCATTAATATAGGCCTAATAGATACATTTTTCAGGAATTTTTTTTTTCTTCGTTGCTACAATCTGCCCATGTTAAGCATATGAAAACATGCTCACTTCTTTTTTTCATTAATTTATATTCCTGAAATTCAAGTTCACGGAGGTGAGAAGTCAAAATAACCGCACTAAGTTTTTAAAGCAAAATCTATCTTCTTGTTTTTCGACAGAAATCTCACAACTTCAACTGTGGCTAAAAATAAACAAGGGGGATCCCTTGTATCATGGAAAATGAAATTTGATGTCATTACTGCCACGTGCTAATGAGGAATGACATTTTGTGTTTAGGTAACGGAGGTGAGAATTTATTGTGTGACATGACTCCTTGTCCTATTGATACGAACTAAAATACAATATTAAAAAATTAAATGCACTTAAACAATTAATATTGTAGACACTTTTGAAAGGAATAATAAATGAATAAGTATTTACTTTTAGTTTAACAAGTTATTAAGCAACATAAACAGTCACACCTGGTGTGTGACATGCCACGGAGGTGAGAATTCACATGTTATGAACCAAAAAATTCTAAAAAAAAAATATTATAAAATTGTTTCAGTTTTAAGTAGATATATTTTTGATGAAATTAAAAATCATTGTTAAAGGAATTGTTCCTTAAAGTTTTTACTGTAAAAGCCGGGTGACAGAAAAGTTACACTTTTTGAAGAATGACCCATATATATGATTACAATAATAACAGTAATGATAATGACAAATAAAAAAAAAACAACAATCGTAACATCATTAATAACGACAATAGCAATAATGGTAATCACAAATAATACTAATAATAGCAATACATAAATATATAATCATATAGTTGCGATTTCCAAATACCAGAAGTTTGGTTTGGACTATCATTTTCCAGAACTTCAAAAAGGAAAAGTCTCGGCAGTTCTCTGGATATAGTCCAACTGAAATCCTCATCGCGAGAAGTAAACAAAACTTCACGTTTCATTAAAATAAATGTCTACAGCAGGATAATTTAACGAGATTACCTCCAAGACTTTCAATAAATATCTGTAACTCAAACTTTCAAATGTTCCCAGTTCATGGATTCGGATACACATTTTGATAAATCAAACTAAAACACTTTGCATAAAATAGGACAGAAAATTTATGCTCTCCATTAACTGAAAATGGCTTTGAACCATAAAACGCTCGTATTATACGCTCATAATTTTCAAGAATGGAAGCAAGAGATTAATAATTCAATTATTTCTGATTTTTGAAGCATCTAACTTGTTCATTTCCAGTTTATGGTAAAAAAATGTACTTTAAATATGAGTTTTGAAATGTGATTTTAGTTTAGGGAATCGTTGATAAAAATTTATTTATGTGAGTCTTTTCCTTTGAATTTAGGACAATATACTTCTGAAAAAATCTTCATTCATTGTTGAAGCATTTATGTTTTTTTCGATAAATAAAAAACGGAGAAAAATTTATATCTTATTACTAAACTAGAAAAGTCGTCCGTCAAGGTATGACGGCTGAAAATTGCTTCTATTCCTCTACATTTGAACGAAGCCACCTGTTTGGTGATAGTTTGATAGTTGAAATCTTCTTCTTCTTCTTCTTGCTTATCTCTCTGTTCTGAATCAGATCAGATACATGAGGTTGTTCGCCTTAATCAACTTCAAGACAGAAGCAGGTCTCTTCAGTAGATCCTCGCGTACCAAACCAACACAAAAAATCAGATGTTGTGCAGTGGCCTATTCAGTATGACATTTGGTGCAAATTGGGAAAGTCCTATTACCGTGGGAAAATCTGAGGATTTTTAGATGAGCTGTGCTCAGGCGAGCCAAAGCAGTTTGATCTCTCCTGTCACCCTCAAATCCAAGGGAAGCACCAGGACCCTCGCAAAAATACCATGGATGCTCAGGAGGACATCTCCAAGAGCTGTTTATAGTAGCCTTACATCTGGAGTATAGTTCAAGGTACGTCGGAGGATCTCCACTATTCTGAGTCATAGTAGAGCCCTCTTTCGCCAGTCCATCCGCAATATCGTTACATCTCAAATTCACGTGAGATGTAATCCATTGTAAATGAAAGTCACAAGAACCGGACAGACCCTTGAGTTTTTTAACAATTCTTATTCCCTTTTGATCTGCAATGATTCTCCAATTTTGCAAGTATTGGATTGAACTGCGGCTGTCTGATAGAATCCATGTCTAACTCCAGTGAATTAACCCTAAACTCCAGTTCATGGATTCGGATACACATTTTGATAAATCAAACTAAAACACTTTGCATAAAATAGGACAGAAAATTTATGCTCTCCATTAACTGAAAATGGCTTTGAACCATAAAACGCTCGTATTATACGCTCATAATTTTCAAGAATGGAAGCAAGAGATTAATAATTCAATTATTTCTGATTTTTGAAGCATCTAACTTGTTCATTTCCAGTTTATGGTAAACAAATGTACTTTAAATATGAGTTTTGAAATGTGATTTTAGTTTAGGGAATCGTTGATAAAAATTTATTTATGTGAGTCTTTTCCTTTGAATTTAGGACAATAGACTTCTGAAAAAATCTTCATTCATTGTTGAAGCATTTATGTTTTTTTCGATAAATAAAAAACGGAGAAAAATTTATATCTTATTACTAAACTAGAAAAGTCGTCCGTCAAGGTATGACGGCTGAAAATTGCTTCTATTCCTCTACATTTGAACGAAGCCACCTGTTTGGTGATAGTTTGATAGTTGAAATCTTCTTCTTCTTCTTCTTGCTTATCTCTCTGTTCTGAATCAGATCAGATACATGAGGTTGTTCGCCTTAATCAACTTCAAGACAGAAGCAGGTCTCTTCAGTAGATCCTCGCGTACCAAACCAACACAAAAAATCAGATGTTGTGCAGTGGCCTATTCAGTATGACATTTGGTGCAAATTGGGAAAGTCCTATTACCGTGGGAAAATCTGAGGATTTTTAGATGAGCTGTGCTCAGGCGAGCCAAAGCAGTTTGATCTCTCCTGTCACCCTCAAATCCAAGGGAAGCACCAGGACCCTCGCAAAAATACCATGGATGCTCAGGAGGACATCTCCAAGAGCTGTTTATAGTAGCCTTACATCTGGAGTATAGTTCAAGGTACGTCGGAGGATCTCCACTATTCTGAGTCATAGTAGAGCCCTCTTTCGCCAGTCCATCCGCAATATCGTTACATCTCAAATTCACGTGAGATGTAATCCATTGTAAATGAAAGTCACAAGAACCGGACAGACCCTTGAGTTTTTTAACAATTCTTATTCCCTTTTGATCTGCAATGATTCTCCAATTTTGCAAGTATTGGATTGAACTGCGGCTGTCTGATAGAATCCATGTCTAACTCCAGTGAATTAACCCTAAACTCCAGTAGGTAGCGTTCATAGTCGACCGCTTTTTCGTTTCTTTATTCCCCTAAAATGACACAGTCTTGGCAATAAAATAGTTAAGATACCGGATCGAGTTCAGCCTTGTCAGAATAAAGCTGTACTGTCGAAACGTACAGTACGCGAAACACCAAAACACATACCCAAGATCACATTAATTACAATTCTTTAAAGAAAGAAACAGCTTTATTCTTACTAGGTGGCTTGGTTAAGAAGCAGCATTATAACACAAATACAATTGCAAGAATAGTGCTTTTAAAAGAATTCAAAACTACTCCTTGATCAAATACTAACTCTAAAAATAACCCCTAATAAAAGTTAAAATACATTAGTTATCACACGGCCAGAGTTTCCGCCTATATATATCTACAAAAGCACCAAGCCCAAATAACTCTCTGCTTAAAATTAACTAATATGAAATTTGCATTTCACACACATTAAAATAACATCAGCCTATGACCACATAATACCACAATTTGCACCAATTAAAAAGTTCTTATGTAATACATTAAAACATTACTTCACAGGGGTTGAATTCTACGACGAGGCATCAAACACTAAAAATCTCACACGCTGTACAAAAGGCACCAATTCGACCTTGATTCAAAGATCTAGCGTAGGCTGAATGATTTGAGGATTTTCCCGCTGCCGGTAGCTCCGAACTCCGATTCCTGCTTCTATTTTCACGAGCCACAAGACTTACAATTTCCAACCATCCGATGCGTTCATTAGCTCCCAGGTCTGGTCCATGGGGCCTCTACTTCCGACACAGCGATGAATTTAGTCTGGCAGAAGATTCTGATAGTTTCTTGGTTCACTTATGTGATGCCGAGACTTCACATCTTAGCGAGGAACATTAATCTGCACTTAACCTTCCAAAGGGCCATCTTTACATTCACTATTAGAACGAAACTCGAGAGGCTGTTTTAGCCACGCACGCAAGGCAAGATGATACGCGTAAAAAAAGGAAACTTTAGCTCTTTCGTACTGCCTTATATCCATTGCGTCATTTCCAACTGTTGCCACTACGCTTTTGGGCAGTACAAATGCCCTCCCCCTCAAAAAAAAAAAAAAATATACACAAGTATATTTTTACTGAACAACTCTTCCATTCACTCTAGGTCGCAAATTATAAGGATGCACAACATGTGGGACAAAACGACCTAAGAGACCAGGCATCATTTGGACATCAAGAGGCAAACTCCCAGTTGAATTTCCCTCCTCTTTTGTATTTTCTTGTTGTGTTTGACAACCTTGTGTTCTTGTTTGACCCATATCTGTGGTAGCAGTATCCGGGTCAACTAAGGGAAATCTGGGAGTGGCCAAAGCAATATTCTCTCTATATATACCACCCTGACGTAATTTGATTTCTTTGCGTGCCTAATTTTTACCACTACTGGAGAGATAATTTCAGAAATTAGAAAAGGACCTTCATTATGTTTACTCAATTTTTTTGAGCGCCCTGGCTTCACAGCTGGATTATACCAAAATATTTCATCCCCTACTTTAAGTTGCCGTATTTTACTTTGCCTTTCTCGTCTGTTTTCATTTGTCTCAGCCGCATTTTCCAAATTGTGTCTCACTGTGGCGTATGATTCATGCAATTTCTTCAGTAGCTCATTAGCATAATGCATATTATCCGCATAAGAAAAGGGGGGTCGCCTTTTCCAGAAACTCATGAGGCAGATTTAAATTTCTTCCATACATCAACCATGCCGGTGCAAAACCGGTCGACTCGTGTGCAGACGTTCTATACGCCAGGAGAGCAAAGGGCAATTTTATATCCCAGTCATCATGTTTGGAATTTACTATATGCGAAAGCGCATTACCTAACGTTTTGTGATATCTTTCCACGCACCCATTACTCTGTGGTCTCCACGCCAGGGTATCCAATTTTTTTATATTCAAACTCCGGTATACTTCCTTCATTGCATTGCTTAGCAAATTCAACCCCCGGTCTGACAAAATTTTTTTTGGTGTACCATAACGACTAATGAATTGCATCACTACATCCGCGATGACATCACTGCCTATCGTAGACACAGGGAAAGCATCCACCCACCTTGTAAAATAGTCAGTAAAGGTAATGATATATCTATTACCCCTTTCAGTGACAGGCTAGGGACCTACTATGTCGAAAGCGACTCTTTCAAATGGACCTGCCGGAATAGGAGCTCTCTGCAATGGAGCCAAACACCCTGGCAGATGTGCCCTTCGTTCCATACAACTCTGACACGACTTCACCCAGTTTATGATTTGAGCCCACATTCTCGGCCAATAAAACACACTTTTGATTTTGTTAAAAGTTTTCTTAATCCCGGGATGACACGCTTGCGGACTATCATGATAAATCTCACATATTTTTCGCACCAACGACTGAGGCACAACGTACCTAATATCTTTTTCCCCCTTGGAATTTCTGTTTCTGCATACTAAAATTTTATCCTTCAAGAAAAATTTCAGTTTATCCGGATTTATCCGGCTATTTTTTTAACAGGTTGTTCTTTATCCTAATACATGCTCTATCTTTTTCCTGTTCCTCCTGCAATTTTTCAACCGAAATTTCAGCCTTAACCGGGCCCATCTCACTCAATTCATTGAATTGAACCTCCCTATTTTGTGTCTCATATTCAGAAACATTTCTGGATAAAAAATCCGCCACCGTGTTAATTTTCCCTGGCAAATATTTTATTTCAAATTCGAACTGGGAAAGCGATAAAACCCACCGGGCTATTCTGCAGAATGAATCCTTAAGCTTAAAGCAGCTAGTCAGAGGCGCATGATCCGTGTACAAATAAAATAGTTTTCCCAGCAGATATTGTTTAAAATAATTGGTAAAATACACAATGGCTAAGGCCTCTCTTTCAGTCGTCGAATATCGAGTTTCCGCAGAATTCAATTTCCTACTTCCAAAGGCCACGGGTTGTGGAAATCCTTCTGTATCCAACTGCGCCAGGACGCAACCTATCGCAATCTTACTTGCATCTGTATACAAGTGAAAGTCTTTCTTCATATCCGGCAGATACAAAAAGGTGTCATTCCTCAGAGCCAGTTTTAAATCCTCAAACTCCTCCTCCGCCTGTTCATTCCATTTAAACCCCTGTTTCTCTTTCGTTAAATTTGTTAAACTAACTGACCGCCTAGCAATATTTGGTATAAATTTTCTGTAATAATTTATACATCCCAAGAAAGATCTCACTTGTCTCCTATTGTTTGGAATTTGAAAATTCTTTATAATATCAATTTTTTTGATCCGGAAAAACTCTACCTTTGCTAATTTTAAAACCAGGTATTTAACAGCTTCAGTCAGAAAAATGCATTTATTTGGCTTTAATTTTAACTTATATTTTTTCAATCTGTCAAATACTGCCTGAAGTTTCGGAAAATGGCTTTCAATTGAATTACTGCTAACTATGATATCATCAATGTAAACTCCGATATTCATGGGGTCCAAACCAGAAAGTATAACACTCATAAGTCTCTGAAAGGAATTCGCACTTGTCCTTAGACCGAAAGGGGTGCGAGTAAATTGGAAAAGCCCTTTCTGTGTTGTAATTGCCAATTTCGGTCTATCTTCGGGCACCACTATTTGTTGAAAAAATCCACTCGTCAAATCTAATGTTGTAAAAAATTTTCCGTATTCTAACTTATCAATTGCTTCATTAATATTTGGTATGGGATAGGAATCGGGCACCACTTTCATGTTGAGGCCGCGAAAATCGACCACCAATCTAAATTCCCCTGAGGTTTTTCTTACAAGTAGAACGGGTGCGGCATAAGGTGATTCGGATGGTTCCAAAATTCCTGCCTCTAACAAGATATTTAACTGCCTATCCATTTCATCCCTTAAGTTATAAGGGACCCTGTATGGTTTCTTCTTTAACGGATTTTCATCCGAAAGTGGAATCTTGTGTAGTACAGCATCGCATCCCTGCAGGTCCCGTACCGAGCTTGCAAACACCTCTTTGTTTTTATTCAGAAAGTCTATCATTTTATTTTTTATATCAGGTTGCAAATGATCTAACCTAAATATATTACTCCACTCTAAATCGTCCTCGTCGCATTCCCCAAACCGCTCCTCGTTTTCCACAAAATACATGTCATTCATTATACTCTCAGCTTTAACTACTTCTTCGCATCTGACCAACTTTGTTTGTTTGTTAATATGAAGTTTGCATTTCACACACATTAAAATAACATCAGCCTATGGCCACATAATACCACAATTTGCACCAATTAAAAAGTTCTTATGTAATACATTAAAACATTACTTCACAGGGGTTGAATTCTACGACGAGGCATCAAACACTAAAAATCTCACACGCTGTACAAAAGGCACCAATTCGACCTTGATTCAAAGATCTAGCGTAGGCTGAATGATTTGAGGATTTTCCCGCTGCCGGTAGCTCCGAACTCCGATTCCTGCTTCTATTTTCACGGGCCACAAGACTTACAATTTCCAGCCATCCGATGCGTTCATTAGCTCCCAGGTCTGGTCCATGGGGCCTCTACTTCCGACACAGCGATGAATTTAGTCTGGCAGAAGATTCTGATAGTTTCTTGGTTCACTTATGTGATGCCGAGACTTCACATCTTAGCGAGGAACATTTATCTGCACTTAACCTTCCAAAGGGCCATCTTTACATTCACTATTTGAACGAAACTCGAGAGGCTGTTTTAGCCACGCACGCAAGGCGAGATGATACGCGTAAAAAAAGGAAACTTTAGCTCTTTCGTACTGCCTTATATCCATTGCGTCATTTCCAACTGTTGTCACTACGCTTTTGGGCAGTACAAAGCCTTTCCCTGCAATGTTAAACATCACCAAAATATATTATCAAATTATCATGCCGTGGCGTGAGTTTCATTGTTTAAACACGCGGGTTACTCGGTCATCGGCTATTATTTATGTAAGGATGTCTTCAGCTGCACTTTAAAAAAAATTCCGAATCGCTCTTGGAAAATAGTGGGCGGCTGATGTGCCTAATTTCTGCCATAACCAGGAGAGTTTTTAACCCTCCTGAAATTAACCTGGAATCTTTTTGAAAAAATCAGAAACCTTCCCATCAAAGCCAGTTATACCTTCGAAATAACTCAGGAACCTTTAGTGAAAACTTATATATGTATATATTAATAGTTTAACACTTTCCTGATTTACCATAAAAGCTCCTAAAACAATTACGGCCAAAACCAAGACGGAATTGCAAGCAATTTCATTTCCGGAGGGGCGCATCTAATCTGAAGGAGAAACATCAAATGAAGAAGTCTAGAATGTCCTCACACTGATCGGTAAAAATATCTTTCACCACAGTGTAAGATCGGCATTCATGGAACTTGTTGCAATTCAGAAAACCCTTTCGCAAAAAAGTTGTTTTTCTTAGGAAACTGGCGTAAACCTTTGAAATCCCGGAATATTTCCCGAAAGTTATTAGGGGCTATTCATTAATTACGTAAGGATGATTTTGTCAATTTTTGACCCCCCTCCCCCTATGTAAGGGTACATAGGATTTTTCACTCCCCCCCCCCTGTGTTATTCTTACGTAAGATTCCATTTCGTTTTCCAAAATAATAAAATAACGAATCCACGAATCTTGCGTCACTGGAATCGTTATTAAATTCACTATTATTAAATTAAACCTTATTATATCAAGTAATATTTACTAAAAAGTCGGAATCTAGACTAAATGTTTTTTCGACATTTTTTTTGTACATGTTACGATAGTAATTAAAAATAAAACATGCCATACATAGTGCGAATTTTTATTTTATTTTACACCATTCGTTCTTCGTAAAACAAATAAAAAACAGCTCATCCTAATAAATTTTTAATCTTCCAGACGCAATTGAAATATGATCCTGGCCAAACCACTTAATCGAGCGATTTCGAATGTAAAATATCGACTTGAAAAATATTACGTAAGAATGGATTTGGATCCCCCCGCCAAGTAAGAGTGTGTAGAGATTTTTCCCACCCTCTCCTCCTCGGGACTCTTACGTAATTAATGAGTGGTCCCTTATGACGTTTTGGATTGTTTTTAAAGTGCATTTATTTCGCATAAATTAAGCGTTTAACATTAAAACCAGCTCACTGATTTAAAATAATTTTACTGGAGAAGGAAAACGCATCTAACGTTCTACTCGCATATATTATTTTTTTTGAAAACATTCGGCTACGACTTTATTTTTGCTTTATTCTTTAAATTAGCAGTATTGTCTAGTTGAAATAATTTGGATTGAGCTGTAGCAATTCAAGAAACTTTCGCCATGATACTTGATTTTCCCAGGAAAGTATTGGAAACCCAGGAAATCCCGGAACGTTGACCGAAAATTATCTGTGACGTTTTCGGAATTTTCTTGCATTGTTATATATTATCTAAACACATGTCGAAGCACATTTTCATTTTATATTCATTAAATTACGTTTATTTTGTCATTGCTTTTCATGAATGCATAAATTACGTAGGAAACGAAAAGTAGAGCTGAAAGTGAGGAATATAGTACAAAAGATGTTTTCATCAGTAGATCACTATTTTCTTCGTCAATTTTTACTGTATTTCTAGCACCAAATTAATTCTTTTCTTAATTAAGTGTCTTTCTACCTCTTGTATTATCAAAGTTTTTTTTTCCTGATGTGAACCACAAAATGGGCTCAGTTTGGGGTAGATTGAAACAGAAAATTAAAAAGTAATTGTTACTAGTCCTGACAATTTGTTTTACAAGTAGAAACTGCTACTTCCGTAATTATGGTAGCTTTCACAATCGTTTTTTAATCCTGCTTATAGTTAAGATCTTTTGGTCACGAATCGTGCACAACACCTACGGGTATGTAAATATGTACTGTTTCCTTAGGATTTCAAGCACATTTGGGAAAATATGCATTCTGGCTCTGATAGAATGACTTCTAATGAGCTAAGGGTTAAACAATTTCATGTCTTAAATTGGGGTGTGGAAAGCTGTTTTGCTTTACCAATAACGGTTATTGCTATTGCGCCAAAATAAGAATAATTCATCTTTCAACTCAAGCAAAAATGAACTCGTCCAGGCTCAAGCATCTTGTTATCCGGTCCATAGCACGCAACAACTAATTTGACGATATATTGCCTTCACTTCGTAATTTATTTTTTTCAGCCGCTATTACCAGCGATACCGGGATTAACTCAAATATTTTAGTTTGTAGAGAAACCTAAGCTCTATACTCCTTCCCACTTATTCCGATAGAGAGCACTGCAAATGCTGTTAGAGATACATAAGTATATATTTCGATTGATTTAGTGAGAAACACGATTCGAACACGAGAACTAACTCTGTATTGGCGTGTCTTTCGCTATGTCTATGAAAATGTCTTTGGCTTCATCACCAATGGAATTATAACCTGAAGGTTCTTTGCATTCTACTTTCATATAATACATACCAGAAATTTTTCACGCGGGTTAAATATAAGCAAATTGTATTTATTTGTTAAAAAAATCAAGAAAGTTCAGAAAGTCCTTTAGCAAAGTAAACAGAAAAAGCAAGTCAGACGCAAAATGTTTAGTGTCTAGAGCAACGTTCAGAGAGAACGTGACCAAGAAATGAATGCTCATTTAGAAAGTTGCATTCATGAATCTTCTTAAGTGGCGCCATCTGTTCTCGGCGTCTCAAAAACCGAACAAAGAAAATCGATTTGAATATTCTTTGAAAATGAACGAAGTGAAGTTTCCGTATTACCAAGTGAAGATCAAAGTTTCGGACATAAACCTAACGCGAGAAATAACAACAAAAAAAGTTTCTGCTAACTTGGAACAGGAAAGAGAAGAAAAACCTAACAGTTTCGAACGGCAGGTAAAATAAAGAACGCAAGTGAAATTTTTTCAAAAAATGTACTCAACCTCCTGCGCCATTTGCATAATAGTGAATGTGGGTCCAACAAGCTCAGCACTTTTATATCTGCTTTCTTTCTTTCTTTCCCCGGAACAGTATGTATCAAGGCTGGGAAATAAAGTGAGCAATTTGTGCCTCCTAATTGGTTCTAAAAAGTCAGAGTTCGTTGGCATTTTTTTCTATTTTCGGTGATAGAAAAGGAACTTCATTTAGCAATTTATTTTTTCTTTTCTAGAATTCGAAAGTTAATGCATTGTTTATTTAAGCTAAGAAAGTCTTCCAAGTGAATAAATTGTGTGTGGGATTTTGGAAAGTTATTTGCTAATGAAAAATTATAATAATTTGCGAGTGATAAAAACTTTTTCACGAAGGAAACCTTTCTGTACGAAGCATAACACTGTCTTGAATTAGTAGTAGTCCGGGCTCGTTGAACTGATCTCAATCATTTTGATACTATTAATATTTTTATATTTTTTATTATGACCAACTAATAACACGTATTGTCATACACATCCTATAATGAAATCACATCAAAACTCTCACAGTACCCGCCAATATTACTACAGTTAATGGACGAACATAATACTTGCGTACATACATACATATAAATGTACATTAATAGTAAACATTTTGATTTTTACTCTGTGGAAAAAGTGGTCAACTACTGACTGACATTGGTCATTTGCTGAACGTAAATGGACAATTACCAGCGAAATCTCCATTTCAAACTATTATTGAAAATTATTGGAATTATGGTGAATAAAATAGAAAAATGATTAACTATTGTTAATAATGTATTGACTGACACGCATATTTGTTTCCCTATGATTTTGTAAGGAAAACTCAATAGCACTTCCAGAAACTATGTAACTTGTAGAAACTATGTAGTGTAACTGTTTACACTGGTCAAATACTGGTACCCAAATCTGACAACACTGCAAATATTCAGACGAAAAAAAAATCGTTTGGAAAAACTAAATGAGCAGAGCAGGAAATATTGTGTATTTCCTGTAAAATTAAAAAAAAAAAGAAGAAAAAAAGAGATTTGGACTGGTTTCGATTCTAAACGCTAAACAATTTTGAACTGAAGTGAGCGACAGAAAAGGAGGGTTGGTTTTACTAATTGAACAGTTTATTTTACAAGCCGTCAAAAGACATTTTTTCCAAAATTGAGTTATTGGTGGCACGCTCTTCCTCTTTAAGGGTTAACGCACATTTTAGTAGAAGGAGATAGGGGGTGGGGGAAGTAGAGGGGACAAATATTTTTCGCATTCCAATTTAAAAGTCCTGGAATTTAATCATTCTTCGTAGTGTCATGTGAATATAAGACGTGAGAATTATTCTTTAACATTTCATTCAGTTTTACACACTTTCTAAACAATTTGCTTTTAATATCTGTACACTTTCATACTGCTGTTCTATAATAATATTTGCAGCAAATTACCGACATTTATTCAATGTTCATAAATGTAATCATCCCAGTTTCTTGCTGAAGTTTGCTCAAACAAAATTATTTTGAAAAATATTTTTTACGCCGATTAATCTGCAAAATATGGCCGATCATAAATAATCAGAAAAGTGGCTGATTATAGCCGATCATTCGGTGCATCTCTAGTTCAGACAGACGGGCAATTCCATGTCAGATCAATCATCTTCTTGACCTCACCATTTCCGATTTTAACGAAATTTGGTATGAGGGACACATAAAAAAAGTTGTGTAGTAGATCAGTAGAATAAAAATTGAAAAACCATTGTAAAGCTAAAAAATAGGGCTTTCTGTTGATATAAAACATGACTTTCTTGCGACAGGTTCAAGTTTCAAGGTCATTCGCAGTGACTTTTGACCTTGAAAATCTCAAAACGTACTCCCTTAAAATTTCTTTAAAAAAAAAAAATTATAGCTGACACTATTCTTTCACTACATCAAAACTTAGACTGGGATCGCAATGGCAAGGTACTGAAAACAATCAGAAATATTCACATGTTTTACATTGTGAAATTCCATTCGTTAGGTCAGTCACCTTCTTGACCTCTTCACCATTTCCGGTTTTAATGAAATTTCGTGTGAAGGACACATATGACAATATAAGTAATCCTGCCAATTTTCAGAACTCTACTTCAAACATTTTACGAAATACAGGGCTGTTAAAAACTTGAAAAGCGAGAAAAAAAGGAAAGTTGTGACATGCAAATGACTGTAACTTCTTTCCTACTTATATTAGAACAAAAAATTAAAAACCGTTGTAAACGTAAAGAACAGAGCTTTCTATTGGTATAAAACATTGTTTTCGCACTACAGGTTTGTTTCAAGGTTCACTGTGTGTCAACGGTGTGAACGTTTTTAAGTGTTCACCATGGTTCAATTCACCGTAACCTTGAATACCTCAAAACACGCCTCCTTAGAATTTCTTTAAAAATACATAAATATTATAGCTCTAACTCTTGTTTTCTAAAACTTAGGCTGGGACCTCAATGTCAAGGTACTGCAAAAGAAATCAGTAATATTTATATACAACTTTCCGTAACTCGAACTATTGATAACTCGAAGCTATTAGCCGGTCCCTTGGGAGTTTTCGAGAGCCAACTAGATTTTCTAGATTTTCGTTAAATGTTTCTGTCCTATTATTATTGTTTCAATTTTTAGACGCATTATTCAAGAAGTACAAACAAAACTCTGCCATAATACAGTAAGTTTTGTCACAGGCTAAAATTTGCTGTTTTTATTTCCAAGATCTCTTGCTAATTACAGATAAAAAGTACGTTTATCAAATAAAATGTATGTCATTTTTTAGCTCTTATTTAAGAAATCTGTCGATTTGTCAAAATATGCATACTTTATGAAGAATGCACCCAAAACATTAAAACAATAATATTAGAACAGAAATAACGTAAAGCATCTAACAAAAATATGTAAACATTCCTGATTTTTTTGCAGTCCCTTGCCATTGCGGTCCCAACCAGCGTTTTGGTGTAGTGGAAAAAGTGTTAGAACTACAAAATACTATTTTTTTTTGAAAAAATTCTAAGGGGGCGTGTTTTGAGTTATTCATGATCAAAAGTCACTGTGAATGACCTTCATACTTAAACCTGGGGTGAAAAAGTCATGTTTTATACCAATAAAAAGCTATATTTTTTAGCTTTGGAATGGTTTTTGAATTTTTATTATCCTATCATTAGGATAGAAGTAACAGTGATTTGCATGTTACAACTTTCCTTTTATTTCTCACTTTTTAAATTTTTAACAGCCCTGCATTTCGTAAATTTTTTGAAGTAGAATTCTAAAAAATGCAGGATTACTTATCTTGTCATATGCATCCTTCACACGAAATTTCATTAAAATCAGAAATGGTGAGGAGGTCAAGAAGGTGACTGACCTAACATATGGAGTTCCACAATGTAAAACATGTGAACATTCCTGATTTTTTTTTTCAGTACCTTGCAATTGCGATCCCAATCTAAGTTTTGTTGTAGTGGAAGAATAGTGTTAGAGCTATAATATATATATTTTTTGAAGAAATTCTAAGGGGGTATGTTTTTAAGATATTCAAGGTCAAAGTCACGGTGAATGACCTTGAAACTAAAATCTGTCGTAAAAAAGTCATGTTTTATATCAATAGAAAGCACCTCTTTTTGGCTTTACAATGGTGTTCGAATTTTTATCCTACTATAATTATTAAAAGAAGTTACAGTCATTTGTATGCTACAACTTTTTTTTTTCGTACTTTCAGTTTTTTAACAGCCCTGTATTTACTAAAATGTTTGAAGTGGAATTAAAAAAATTGGCAGGATTACTTATCTTGTCATATTTGTCCCTCATACCAATTGTCGTTAAAATCGGTGATGGTGAGGTCAAAAACGTATTTTTTTGATTGATTTGACGTGGAATTCCCCAGACATTGATGATTCAAGTCAAGATTTACACTCCACTCATTCACCAGAATATGGGGTTGTTTCCATCAGTCAAAAGTGCTACTTTTAGTCAATGAAGTTGGTGTAAGGAACAAAAAATATAACATGGAGCGAGGAAAATCGTTTATTTTCGAAACGTTTAGTTTTTAGTTATTTTTTTTTTAATATACGATTTTTCAAACAAGGCGTGGTCTTTATGACGTCACAAGTGATAAACTTTGGCGCGCACTCATTGGCGCCCTAAATGTTTACGCTTGTTCGTTTCCAGGTTATGACAATTCAGAAACGAATTAAATATTGCGCTCTACGCTTGCTATCAACCACATCGTTGCCAACTACATATGAGTAAAGAAGAGAATTAAATATTGCACTCTGCGCTAATGGCATCAGTGAATGGCATTTCATCACTTGTGTGCCATGTGCAGAAGCGTAAAAAATGAAATTGAATCTGCGCACCAATTAAAACAATTGTTGAAAAATACTAAATTTTGACAAATTATGTAAAAAAAAAGATCAAATTCTATGTTTTTAAACATGTTCTTTCAGAAAAAATACTTTTAAAATTTCGGAAGCGACCCCGTTGCTTACTGAAAAGGCGTACCTTACAAAAAGGGACGAGTGTAGAAATATTTGTTCCATTATTTACTTGCATCTCATACTTATAATTAAACTAATAATTGAAAACAGACATCTTCGTCCTCTTGCGAGCACAATTGTATTTTTGAAATCCTTTTAAATAAAATTATAAAGCTTTTGAGAATGAAATATTGTTCGAATCAGAAGTGCTTGGTGAATGAAAAAAATGATCAAAAGAGTTTCCATTTAATCTTCAATTTCTGCAGCCTAAGAATTCGATTAAATAAGTGAAGCATTTGTTTATTTAGTGGAGAAGCTACTTTGGGTGGATTACATCTGGAAGGAACTAACCGCTCGCGTCCGCTTTTAAGAACTTCTTAAAACCTTCACAGACTTGTTTCAAAAGCAAATGTACTGGAATATTAGATTACTTTTTAGATTAATATCCACATTTTGTTGATTAAGCAGTTTTGGAAGAATAACTTCTTGGAAGCAGCGTTAAAACATTCTCTTTAACATTTTTATAGTGACACTGGCATTGTAAATTGCATTTAATACTCAAACTTTTCTATATTTAAAAAAAAAGAAAACTATTATATTATTACTCTCAAAGAAAAAGATTTAAGATTACAATCACGCATAGTGTTTGAAAACCTTTTAGGCAAGCTTTTTATTTTTAAGTTTCAACAAGCAATTAACCTTTAATGATTGAGTTGAGTATTTAAACAGTAAGTTACCACCCTTAGTCCAGGACTAAGCAGAACCACATGCAATAAATCGACAGCCGAATTATCACATTTATTGCTTCAATACCCAAGCTTTGTCTTCAATTTACGAGTTGAGCGGCACCATAACTGCGACTATTCTGCCGTGTGCAGGTAAACGACAGTATCTACAAAAATGAGTTTTTGAGATATTTGAAGAAACGTGTGTTTGATGTCCCACAAACATTAATAAAATATTAAAGTTTGATTTTAGGTGATTCTATATGTTTATATCAAAATATTTTTTGGGTAATCTGTTTCAATTTGATTTTTTAATCGAAATTTTGATTAATGCAGATATTGCCGTTTACCTGCTCTTCGCACTAATAATTTTCATCCACTTTTGACTGGTAGTTAGCAGTAACTGCACAATCTGTTATTGAATGACCAATAATTACAGATTCGACATAATACGGAGTAGATACGTTATTACGAAGCATATTTATTGCAAAGTGAATAATATATTTTGTTTTAAAACATAAATACCGTGTAGACACGTGACATAAATTTAAAATAAATGAATTAAATATAACTCGAAAATAAAAACAAAATTTTATTTTGTTACATACAAAAATGAAAAAAAAAGGATTTTACGTATATATGTTGGTTTAAAAAAGATATAACTTAAATATGTATCAAACAAAATGACCTACATACATTTGATAGAAATTTAATGCAATAACATTTACGTACCTACCCTAATACCAGGTATACTTGCTTATTTAAACAGTCCTTGCTAAACAAACTCAGATTTTTTTTTTCGCATCTCGAGCAATGCGTTGAGCTTGAGTTCTACGCCGTATTTTTGTAGGCTGTCTTAGAAAAGGGGCAGCATAATTTGTGAAGAACTTCAGCATTCTGCATGAAATTTCGAGTTGAGGATGAATTGAATGAGTGCTCTTGCTCCGATTCCTAGGCATATGTTTTGATTGCTCACGGCATTATCGAAAACTCGTTTATGTTCCTGTGTTGTCACATGGCAATTGCACAATTCTTTAGGCATTTTTACAAATTATGAAAAATTGTTTAATGTTCCAATAAATCTCTATGAAAATTTAGGCAAAAGAAATGCTTCGTATGTTAACAATGGCTCTCATCGAACAATTAAAATTGTAGCCGCTTAATATTAAAAATTGCGGAAAATATCGCCTGCGACAAAACAAAACAAATGAAACAAAATCGTTCTGTTGCTACACGTTTATTTATCGCCTGCCAAGTATTGCTTGTGTTTGCTCGTATGTTATCTTTTATTACTGTATGTTAGCAAGAACTGATTTTGTTTTATTGTTTTTAGAACACGAATATGACGAATCAAAGAACATTTTTTTTTAAATGTCTGAGGCTTGTGAAATTACAAAACGTTTTCCTCGACTTAATTTGAAATAAAGTATGGTTATGATGCCCGAAGTTAAATTTTTGAGATGCGATAATTCCCAATTTTGCCGATTGATAAAATACGACCTGGCACGCATATCTACATCTAATGAGAAGCGATTAGGAATCATTTTTAAGAATGCAATATTGTCTCTAAATTTGCCGAATAAAGAATTTTTTGAGAAGCCACACAATGACCTCCAATCGGGGCGCTATTGCTTAAACTTAGTTTAGTTTAAAAAAAATCGTGAAAACGGTTTTTTGCGTCCAGGTGCAAATTTTGGTAGCGATTCATTTATGTTTCATTCTTCGGGCAATGGTTATGAACCGGTATAGATCAGTAAGTACTAGGGGTGCGACATCGATGGCAAAACATCGATGTTTTGGAACATCGATGTTGAAAATTAAAACATCGATGGTATTGATACATCGACCAAAAAACATCGATGTTTCCGAACATTGATGTTTTAAAACATCGATCTTTTTGTCAATATTAACCATACATTTTTTAATATACTACACTACAAACTCAGACTACTTACATAGATGATAATCTTTAACAAATGTTTCTTAATGGATCAGGGAATTCTTTTGGCATTGCTTCTAATTTGAGCAATACAAAGAATACGAACCCCACGAATATATTGAATCTACTGAACTGCAAATCATGAATACAACTTAATAGGAATAATTCCGCAACATCTTGATACTATAGTAATACAAAAAATGATAAGACATGCAACAATTAATACAAACTAGTTAAATCTGCGAAAAAATATATCATAGCACTTACAGTCAGTTATATGATGAGAAAGAGTTGTGCAAATTATATAAAAGTACAAAATTAATTCTGACAATTATTATTAAGAGCAAGAAATAAGTTTTGAACTGTTAGTGCCAAAAAGTTAAACACAAATTGTGAGTAATTGGTGGACGGCTTATTGAGGGTAGACGCAGTGGGGGATACGAGTGAGGGGGTCATAACAACCCCCCCCCCCCAACCCGCAACAGTATTTGAATGTGTGCTCGAAAAAATAAAAAACTTGATCGAAACCGTAAGAAGTGTATACAAGGAGGAGGAGGGGGGGGGATCATGATCCCCTCCTCCCATAAAAATCTACGACAATACTTTGTAATCTGTTTCAAGGTTCATTGCATTTGGGTAGTAAAAATGACTGCTTGAAAAAAAAAAAAAAAAAAAAAAGCCGGACCGAAACCATAATAAGAAACAGTAAATAGTTATCGATTTTTTTTTTGGGGGGGGGGGGGGGTATTAACTGTCACTTTTCTATTTATAGCATATGTATTTAAAATATGTAGACAGTAAAAATAGCTTTTCTCGAGACAGTCTGCGGCGCTGAGTTCAGAAGCCAGTATAATGAAATGTAATAAAGAAGTCTCTGACGCCCGTTTGCTTTTACAAGCAACAAATTTAATCAACGATAGTTTTTGTAAAACCATATCCAAAGCTTCAGGCATCGCTTCAATCGATAAAACATTTGAGTCCATAAATGTTTTTTTTTTCTGTAAAGTCTCTATAGATTAGAATTTCTTCCTGTTGTAATTTTTAGATAGTTCAGTTTTTAGTCGTGCTGAGTTTATTTTTAAATGTGCTGTAAATAGTTCAATAGTTTAAATCAGTGTTTAGGCTTTATTATCGTGCAAGAAATGTAAACTTTGAGTATCGTGTTAGCGCAAAACCTCATTATACATAGGTTCTCGCAGTGGTGCCCAACTAGACAGTGGCGGATACAAGGGGAGGGTCATAGGGGTCATGACCCCCCTCTAAAACGTCGACCCGTTCGAATTGTATTCAAACACTTTATGGATAAAATGTAAATAATTTCAGTTTTTGAATTATTTTTACAAGTAAATACTTGAAATACTTCTTCTTTTAATTGTTTATAAAATTTATTCGTGAGGTTTTTGTCCTATTAGGTGCCATATCCCTGACCGATGTGGTATTTTTTAAACACATAAGCAATTTTAGAAATTTTTCTTATAAAAACCATAAGTTTATTCATAGAGGAGGGGTGAGGGTCTTTCTCTTTAGCATGAGCCCCCTAAAATGTTAGTCTGTATTCGCCCCTGGGTAGACGATAAGTAACCCCCAATATCTGGTGTTTAAGCGCATTTCTCTTTTCGCTGACTATTTCACCAGGTAGAGAAAAAACTCTTTCCGATGGAACAAAAGTCGCCATCACTATCAAATACTTCGACACAACTTTTAACAGTTCTTGATTTGTACAGTTATAATATTCACCGTAGTAATATATAGGATTCTCCGTTAGTTTAGGAATTGGAGTCTTAGAATCGACTGCAAGAACTGGTAACAGACTACCATTATCGAGTTCTTCCAATAGCTTTGACCTCTTCCTCACCCTCCAGTTATCTCTTACCATCTTGTAGTGATCTTTCCAAAAATCATCCTTTACACAGAAAAATCGATATTTTTAAATGTGCGCAAATAAATGAAATTTTTGGAGCAATTCCATACGTAAATTTAATTACCTACCGAGAAAATTGGAGCAAATTTTACTATAATTTTTAATTATAATACAAAAACATCAACATCGAAACCAAAACATTGATGTTCCGAAAACATCGATGTTGCAAACATCGATGTTTTAACAAAAAAATCGATGTTTCCAAAACATCGACATCGATGTCGCACCCCTAGTAAGTACAGTCTACTGATTACCTGCACAATGCAGCGATAATATCAATTACTGCTAATCACCACTGATTAAAAAAATGCTCTTATTTAGCGGCAAGCAAATAAACATGTTTGCACCATGAAACTGAAGTAATATAGATTTCATAAATGCAAAAAAAGATGAAAATGAAAAAATTCGCAGTTACTGCCGTTTACCTTCCCACGACAGAACGGTTGTGGGCAAAAAATTTCAAAGATTTATGTGGGCAGGTAAAGAGCAGTAAGTACATACTGCCGACTTCCCGCAAAATGTTGCGAAAAAAAGCAGTTACTGTTAATTACCACTGGTAAAAAAGTGCTTTTTTTCTGCGGCAACCAAATAAAAATGTTTGTACCATAAAACTATATCAATATGGATACCAAAAATGCAAAAAAATGAAAATCGAAAAATCTGCAGTTACTGCCGTTTACCTGCACACGGCAGTGTTTGCTTTAGATACCTGTTTGTTGGTACTCTCAGCTTCGATCAGATGGCATTTGCCTCCAGCTCGGTTACTCACTATTCCAGACTGACATAACAACGACGAAACTTCTTTCTCTGGATGTGATAACTGGGCAGTCCTATGTTTTGAAAATCGGAACAGAAAATCAGTTGCATGGCTATTATTTTAAGTTGTTGTATGGTTTTTAACTAAAGTATTGTATTAAAACACAACTTATATAATTAGACAACTCTAATTCTATCAAGAACAACCGGTTCAGTTCGCCCCGTTTTCGACGCTTAACGTTAGTTTAAAATACAAACAGATTAGGATAAATAAATACCTTTGTGCTGAACAGTAAAGTAAGTTGATCGATAAAATATTCTTAAAATTGGAACAGAAAAAGAACAAAATCGAATTTTCGAAAAATTGCTTCGAGGAGCTCACCCTCGTGCAGGCGCGGATCCAGGATTCGGCTCAGGAGGAGGCAATTATTTTCCAATTCCGGCGCCCCCACTCACCTGGTGCCCCCCCACCAAATGAATTCATAAAGAGGAAATTCACATTTTTGTTTGTTATCCACATCGTCTTTACTTTTGAACATTCAGCTATTTTTCCGTAAGGTCAAAAAATATTAAGTAAAAATGCATTGCTATTGGAAACGAAAAATAATTTAATTAAACTAATGCAGGACATAATGTGGTTTTATAGCGGAGTTCCCAGAACGGGTGACACCTAAAGGACGTTAATTTGTGGTGTCCCCCTCCCCAAGGCAAAAAAAGAAAAAAATATGTTGTAGGACAATGTATTGCGATTTATTATTGCAATAAAAGTAACTGATGCGCTTAACGTTTTCAGTGTAAACAATTGTACAATTGTTTTAGTGAAACCTCAATAACAAAATGCAAAAATGCAAGCGCGGATGCCAGAGAGAAATCAATGGGGGTGATTCCACCCGCCATAAACACAATTTCAGTCGATCTTCGATGAAGTTAGCGGAAGGGGGATGGGGATTCTACAAAAATGTTTCGGAATTGTAGTCTTAAAAACGCGATTGTATTCCATCTTCATTGACGTAAGGGAGAGTAGAAGGTTCAGAACTCTGTTCCGAAAGTTGAAGTTCCAAGAAAAGCACGTGCACAACCTGAAAATAGTTTTTTTTTCTTTAAAAAAAGGGGGGGGGGGACTAGAGCACTTTTAAAAATTTTCCCTCAGACATATAGTATATGTAATATATATACACACACATACAAAAAATAACAGGACCGTTTGGAGGTTAAAACTGGGAGACGATCTTTGGTAATGTTAAAAGAAGCAGAGGTTCGGAGACCTCCCCAATTTTTTTTTTTTTAATTTGTCTTAAAAATGTGATTATAGACTGTATTTGTGGACGTTAAAAGAAGAACTGGGGTTCAAGAAATGCCGCCGATGCAAATAGGCTATTATCAAATGGTAAAAAACCTACTAGAATACCAAGAATTTTTGAACTACTAGAATACCGATTTTTTTGAGTCGATTTACCACTCTTGCCAAATGTTTAAAAATTGAAGCTCCAAAAACGAAAATTTTGACACTCTAAAGATATTGAGGAGAGGGAGTTCTGGGGGACTTTACTCTGGAAGTTTTTCGAAATTGAAGTCCTTAAAACAAAGGTTTTAGACATTCTTCAATGATGTTAGAGGGAACAATTCAGTCGTTCATTCTCTTAAAACTAGTGAAATTGTAGCTTTAAAAACACAATTTTCGTCATTCATTATTAATATTAGAGGAACGGATTTGAGGGCCCCTCCCCAAGAATTTTTCCAAAATTGAACTCTTAAAAATGCGGTTGTAGGCCATATTTGATAAGTTTAAGGGCCAGGTAATTTTTCGAAATTGAAGATTTAAAAAAAGCTACTTAGACGATCTTCGGTGTTGTTAGATGGCGAGGTATTCGGGGGGCTCTTCCTCCTGAAAAATCTCTTCAAAATTAAAGATCTGGAAACAAAATTTGAGACTATCTATACTGATTTTCGATGAGGGGGAGGGGGTGCTTCCTGCACAGCATTCTCATTTTCAGAAAGGAAGTGGAACACATTAGCTAAGAATCTGCTACTGTTAATAATTTTAATTTAACCTTTAAGATTTTTCCTAACATTTCTTTTTCTTGTTAGAATAACTTATCCTTCTTTAAGATATGTTCATTTCTTCCTTTCAGTAAGAAAGAATACTTCTGAAGAAAAAACAAATCAATATTCTGGGGTAGATACGGGCCGTATGAACCCCTCCTCTGGTTGCGCCACATAAGAAGAGTCTAATTAAAGACTGTTTTTGATGATATTAGGGAACTGAGTTGTTCGGCGGCCTACTTCCAGATATTTTTCAAAACTTAAGCCGTAAAAACGCTATTGTAAACTATCTTTCGTTATGTTGAAGGAATGGGGTTTATGTGTTTTTTTTTTTTGAAAAAGTTTCATGAACGCAATTTTAATCTATTTTCGATGACGCTTCGCAAAGAGAGGTTAGGAGACTCTCCCTTGGAAATTTTGTCGAAATTGAAATTCTGAAGACGTAATTCTGAGACTCTTTGATGACGTTAGGCGTTAGTGGAAGGGTTTGGATTTGGAACTTTTCCCGAACATTTTTCGAAATTGAAGTTTCAAAAACACAATTTCAGACGATCTGTGATGGCAGAGAGGGTAGAATGAAGGTATTTCATGAAAATCGGCCGAACGGTCTAGGCGCTATGCATGTCACAGAGATCCTGACATCCAGACAGAGAGAGATACAGATATCCAGACAGAGAGACTTTCAGCTTTATTATTAATAAAGATGATCAACATCTCAAATGAATTCATTCTAAAGAACAAACCTAACAGCTAAACGATTTTGTTTCTCTTATTTTGATAGAATTAGATTTGTGTAATAAAAGAAAGTGTGTTTTCAATAATTTGTAAGGACTTTTTTATGTAAGGAGTGTTTTAAAACAAAGCATCTTTTTGTTACAGATAACAAAAAAGAGTCATTTCAGATGAAACAGCTGCACTTATTCAGAAGAGCCCGAAAGTTACTGAACTGTAAAAAAGTTTGCCGCTTAAAAGCAGATTGTGAAGTCGGAGAAATGTGGCCGACTCCGACTCTGACTACGGAAAATTTATAACCTCCGACTCCCGACTCTTTCAATCCAACATCATTCCCGACTCCACAAGCATTGGCATTGTTGTGGACTTTGAGGCAAAATGTTCGACACCGATTTCAACCCTCACTGTAAAAAATGTTGTGTAACCTTACTCCATCAAATCGGTGGCAGTTTAGCTGCCCCTACTACTCTGGAGTAACTTAGTTGATGTAACTGGTGTCAAGTTACACATCGCTTGTGGAAGGTTACACCATTGTAATGTAACTATAGCGTAACGTGTTAAACCTTTCTGTGAAAGGTTACACAAGAACTTTCTGTATGCTTACAGAGAAATTGCTTGAAAGGTCACACATTACCAAAAGTTGAGCTTTCATCTGACTTTCTTGAACGATTTATCAAGTTCATGCTTTTTAACAACCAAAATACACAATTTTTTAAATATACAATATTTATTTACTTTAATATACAAACAAGACATTTTTATTGCTTTAAGAGAGGAAGTGACCTGAGTCAGGTCCGAACCCAGAACGCGAATCTCACAGCAAGAGCTTTTACCGTTCGGCCACCAAGGTCGGTTTACGTTTCGCTAATAAGAGTTAAGCTTCTCTGCGCCGATTCCGATCTTTACGCATGCGCTTTGAATTCTAGTGAAAGCATAGTGCAAGGTTTCTCCGGCAATATGAGTTTTTAAAACAATGATGCTACACACTTCAGAATTCATGCAACGTTACACCCGTTAATACTGGTAACCTTACACATTTTTTTTTAGTGCTTGGAACTAAAAGCCATCTAATCCCGACTTCGACTTCTTTACCCCAAAATCAGTCTGTCTCTGATTCTTTGATTCTGACTCGACTGCCCTGCTGTAAAGTAAACTATAAAATAATGGAATTTAATAGCAAAAGAGTATTTATTGGAGCACTTTCTTTTTTCTTAAATTAATCAATACATTTCGTTAAAAATATTTGAGATATCTCGGCATAGTAAAATGAGGTCCCCAAAAAGCGTCTGTGTGTTTGAACTCGCAAAACTCGAGAACTACCCGGCCGATTTCGATGAAATTTTCACAGTTCGTTCCTTTAAGTCTTGAAAAGGTTTGCAAACGAGTTTGAAAAAAATTCGCTGAGTAGTTCATTTTTTATTCCAGTTCAGGCCCAATTTTCTCATAAATTCCCGATTATGGGGAGGAAAAATTACTTGCACATATTAATATTATTTATCGTTGGAAAGAGTAGAACTTTCCGCGTTTCACGCAATTTGTTTCAATGATCCAACTAAATTACGGCGGGAGTTATTTGCATTTTTAGCTCGATTTTGTTTAGGCTTAGCTGAAATTTAGGCACTACTTTCTTCATTAAATCTATCAATAAAAGTGAAGGGATTGTCCCACAATTTTCTTTTTCACAAAACTGAAAAGAACGACTTTTTTTACTCCAGATCTAACTCGACCTATGGTCGAAAGTTTAACCCTCTATCTCCATTAGAAAAAAAGTTACAAGCGAATTAAATGAAGTTCAAAAATCTGTTCTCTATACAAGTTTTTAACCGTTTTATTTTCCGTTTCGACGGTAACGCTTTTTGAATCCATTGTTTATTTCCATCTCTCTCATTTTCAATTCTTAAACTTACTTTACTTTGTGTTTCCATGGTTACGCTTTTTAAATCCATCTTTCTCATTTAAATTTCTTAAAAGTATTTTAATATCTGTCATTTATGTTCGGAGGGGAAATTTTGCATGATGGGTTTTTTTTTCTTTTATTTAAGCCTGATTGTTGAATATACGTCATTTGACACAATTTTTATTTTCAAAATAGACTGGGCAAAGCCGGGCAACGCAGCTAGTCTCCTCTAAGAAGATATGAACCACACAATAAAACTCTTCTAGTACTAGCCATTGAATAAATAGAAGGCAAGCGTGATTAGATAAAGTTATCTCAAGATATGTGGTCCCATCACTCTTTGGGAACTGTCTAGTTTCTTATCGGAAAAAGGAATGGATCATTTATTTCCATTTCTACATCCTTGGGAAAAATATCACTCTTAACCTTTTGTTTACTCTCTGAAGATACTCATACATGAGTGTATAAGCACGGAAAAAGTTTTCGTACATAAATATAAAAAGTTTTATGATGGAGGAAGAAGAGTTCTCGTTTTTCCTCCCTAAATAAGTGAAATAACAAGAATATAATCAGTCATTAATTGTAAGTCTTTTCTGTGAATTGGCACAATATTTTGTCACGTGTATTGTCTCTTGTCTTTGCCATGTTATCAATTCAATACGCTTACTTTTATGACGTCTAAGTTATTTATAACACAAAGTAATCCTTTATCGAACATAAAATTATGATTTATTATTTCTAGACCTTAATTTTGGACTTAAGGAAAGTGTTTAGTTAACAAATGGACAAAGGGTGAAAAATAGATCTCTCTTTTTTTCAGGAAAATTCAAATGTGCATATCTTTTTCTACCGATTGTCATTCGCTATCTCTTTGAGAGATTGCGCTATGTCCCGAACAGATACCGCGTGAGTGACCACCGAGGAGATGGAAAGACTAACATCTGGTTTACAGGCGGTAATGGATGCATCTATTAGTTTACAGGGATGCCAGTTTTTGCAGATGTGTGTTAGCCTTTAAATTAAGCAGAGTCACACTGAAATTATTGAAACACACGCATCAAAATTTTTCTTTCCCTTTTCGTTCAGATAGACTCGTCTTAACTGGACTTTTGCCAGTTTCATTGCAACACTGAGCAGAAAACAACCATATATTTTAGCAACAAAATTATTTTTAGTTACTGAATCATTAATGGTTTAATAGTAATCACCCAACGTTTTCGTCAGTTTGTTGGCTGAAACATTCAAAAATGTGTTCTAGTTGGAAGGCACGTTTGATTTAAAGAATAGCGAGGTCAAAAAATGTAAAGCCGGCCCGAGCTTTGAATTCTTCAAGAGGTTTTAGTGCGAGCTTAAATCTGAACTATTTCAACTTATTTCTCTGACCTTTTTGCTCT
This sequence comes from Uloborus diversus, assembly GCF_026930045.1. Lineage (NCBI taxonomy): Eukaryota > Metazoa > Arthropoda > Arachnida > Araneae > Uloboridae > Uloborus > Uloborus diversus. The sequence goes on from NC_072734.1 coordinate 95,348,733, forward strand.
AATTTTTAAAAGTACATATATTTTTTGCATCACAAACATTTGTTTACGCTGTTTCATTTCCTTGGAATCTTTTTCTTCATTCTAACCCCATATTTTAGCAACGCTACACGTAATTAACTACTTTACTCAACAAGGTCTCCCGTAATCGCTGCACGTGGCCAACGGTTGAATGGGGCGATGAATACTTAGTTTTATTTTTTGTCAAGACTAGCAGCTGGAAACTTGGAGGACTTTGTTCCACGAGATTTGACGTGCAAGACTATGTAGTTAATGTATTAAAAATCCTCCATTCTTAAAACGTTCACCACAAGGAGGTAACTGCCCAGAACCCCTCTCTAGTCCAACTCCAGACATTCCAGAATGTGTTCTGAGGATGCCTGTATGTTGTGGAATTCAGAAAAAAGGATTGGACACTTTTAGCATCACCATTACAGGATTTAAAATTGCCGCTTAGAAATCTGTTTAGCATTGTTTGATCTTGCTAATTACACCGAAACGAAGGCTGGGAAATACTTCTGGAGAGCTGCTCTGCTACCAGCCATATAAATGAAAGCAATGTTTTTATTAAACATATTACAAAGGTTCTAGATTTTAAGATCAGTATACAGAAATTGAAATCGTCCATTCTCATAAAATAATAGCCAATTCACTGATTGAGTAACGCTCTGACGTCACCAACAATGAAACTCGCGCCACAGCATGCGTGTCTGCATCATTTTATTGTTGAAGCAACAAAAATTTAGTAAGTTATTTACAGTTTGATGTTATTTTTTGGCAATGTTTGACCATGCATGACAATGTTTTATTTTGACAAGACTGATCTGGATCCGGTAACTTAACTGATTTACTGGTAAGACTTATTTTAGGAGAATGGAGAAACGAAAAAGAGTTCAACAATAAACTCTATTTCCTGGATTTTGAATTTAATCCACTGGAGTTAAGATTAAAATTTCAACAATAAAAATATCACCAAACAGGTAATTGGATCATTCTCAGAAAAAACCAGAATTTTGCTGCTGATTTTTTAAAAAATGAAATTTCTGTTAATATGTTAAATACTTAAGATCAAGTTAGATCTATCTTAAAGGAGTAATGCTATTATAGTAGTTCAGATCAAGCGAGCAAATATTTTAAATTTTCTAAATTACATTGTTATTGCCATAATCCACGGACACACTTAGTCCACAGATGTGATGTCCAAGGATGTGATAAAAACAACCATTCTCTACATTTAAGAACATGGGTTTTTGATATTTTGACTTGAAGGTTGAAAAACAAATATTTTACATTTAATATTACCAATTCACCGAATTATTGTATTATGTTACATGGTTATTTTAAATCTGTATGAGCCACAGAAGTGATGAGTTGATCTTTACTTTTTATAAATCAAGGACAAAAACTTTAAATAAAGTTACAGAAATCTCAAAGCAGGCTTCTGTTTCTGTCCCACTAAATAAAATGGCTCCTTGAGAGTTGATCCTTCAACCAATACAGTTTGGTACTGCAACCTGAAAGAATTTATTGGCACTTTCTTTTCTGTCCACAGATGTGACTATTTCTCTGGTTACAAGCATTAAACTTGCAATTAAATAAATATGGAAATTAATTTTAACTTTAAATTTTTGAGAAGTGCATATTAAATGTGTAATTGAACGAAAATATAGGTTAAATAGCTAATTTCTTGTTAGGTACATGAAATAAAAAATGTGGAAACAAAAAAGATAAGTGGTTACAGTCCACGGATATGATAAATCACATTCTGTGGCCAAAATTTAAACAATAAATAAAATATTTTTTTTCCTCATTTAGCAACTTCAATACATTCCATCAGTTGTATTAAAGTGTTTTATTCACTTGAATTATTTTCTAAACTTTTATTATTGATAATAAAAACCAGAAATACTAATGCCTGATTTTTCCGAGAATGACCTAATTGTTTCGTTGAAATGTAGAAGAAAATTTCCATCGTCATATTTTAACGGGCGATTTTCTAGTTTCATAAGAAACAAAATGTTTCAATTTTCATTCATAGTTATACAAAAGAAAAATATTGATACTGAAAATTAAAAGTTAAAGATTTTAAGCCTTATATAAGTTTACAGCAGCAAAAGAATAAAATAGTTTGCACGCATTTCTTTTGCATGAAGAAAAATGCCCGTTAAATTTCCAGAATTTATTATCTTCACACACACACACACACACACATATATATATATATATATATATATATATATATATATATATATATATATATAAAATAGCCAATGATCGAATAACCCACGAGTTACAACAATGAAACTAGCGCCACGGCATGATAACTTGATAATATGTTTTGGTAATGTTTAACATGCAGGGAAAGATTTTATTGTGACAAGGCTGAACTCGATCCGTTATTTTAACTGACATAAACTCATTTCAGGGGAATGAAGAAACGTAAAAGTGGTCAACAATGAGCGCTATCTACTGGAGTTTAGGGTTCTTCCACTGCAGTTAGGGTTACAATTTCAACTACCAAAATAACACCATTGCTTCGTTCAAATGTAGAAGAGTGGAAGCAATTTTCAGACATCATACCTTGACGGGCGACTTTCTAGTTGTAATAAGACTGTCGAATCAAGCAAAGAACTTCTTCAATGTTAAAAGCACAATGTGCATTTAACATGTGCGCTATTTTTTTGTTTTTACCCAGAAAGGACAAAACTAATGTATCAGAATCAGTGCCATATTTTTAATTTTTCGTTGCAAACATTGTGCTTTCTATGTTGATGGCTTATGCCATCCTGTTTTAGAAAAAAAAAAAACCTGTTTTAGGAAAAAAAAAATAATGCAAGTGATGTGGTTTGTGCTAAGATTATGTTGAAGATGCATAATTTCTTGTCTTTTATACTTGAGCAATAATCAAAATTGGTAAAACATTTTAGGCTCATGTGAAAAATTTGTACTTGTTTGAAGTAATTTAACTGTGTCTCTATTTGCCAAAAACTCATTTCCCCTCTATTTTCATATTTTTTTCCCTTGTTCCCCTTGATTTCTCTTGTGGGCCCCCAAGAGAGCCTCAGGACTTCTGCCGAAAAACATCGTTCTAAACCAAGAAGAATGAGCAGAACAAGCTAGTATTTTTATTCTAAACCAATAGGAATGATCAAAAGAGTAATCTTCGATAGAATAGTGCTGCAAACTATTGCTTGTTATTGCGTACATTAATAAATCTGCATATTTTTAAAATACAATTTACGAGAACAAAAATAAATATTACGAACGCATGTTCAGTATTTGAACGAGCTGATGTGTGCATCACATGACTTTCTTTTACTCTAATGTAATGCCATTTCCCCATTACTGGCAATTTTAATGTGATTCAATAGTTTATTTTCTAAATATCACCAACAATGGCCAAATCAAAATCAGATTTAAAAAAAAATCGCCAAATTTGTCGCCAAGTTGACGACAAAACTTGGCGATCAAAAGACTGGCGATATATTGCCAAGTGTCCGCCAAATTATAACACCACTTGATTTTACGTCGAAATTAACAATGATTCCCCCCCCCAGAAAGGGGCAAAAGACCCCTTTAGAAACACCCGAATGCAATCAAAAAGGGAAGTGCACAACTAGACCTCACTAGGAGTCTACGTACCAAATTTCAACTTTCTATGACTTACCGTTCTTGAGTTATGCGATATACATACGCATATCCGCACGTACATACGTACATGCAGACGTCACGAGAAAATTCGTTGTGATTAACTCGGAAATCGTCATTATGGATATTTCGCGTGTCTATACTTTCTTAGGCAGTTATCCACGTGTGGTCGAGTCGAGAAAAAGAACTCAATATTCATTCGGGGGTGAATAAAATAGAAATTAAGGTCGATTTTTGAGTGAATTTTTTTTCGCGAATACAATACTTCCTTTTTTGTAAAAGGAAGTGAAAAATAAAGCAGACTCCATAAATTTTTACCTTTAACATTTAGTAACAACATCTGCATAACTGTTAAACTCGAATAAGCAGCTTGTTTTTAAATTGAAGTACGAATAAAAATTCTCAGATAAGCTCTTCATAATGTTTTCCTTATAGTACCTATGGAGTGCCCAGATCTGAGAAAAACTCGCTATCGTAAAATTTCTTTTCAAGAAGTTAAAAAATGAAAAATCTCAATAAAAATTCTTTTCCTCATTTTCTGTGGAGGTGTATGTAGTCGAAAGAAATACTTTGCCAATAAATGAAGGACTCTCAATATTTGCTTTTCTTTTTCTCTCAGGCAGCTCCGTTCAAGGGGCCTGATTAATGTTTTCCACTCCGTTCGAAAAGGTCAAAGGTCGATAAAGCTTTATTCGGGGGTTGCATGGACCAGGTGTGGATTTCGTACCTGCGTCGGGGAAATGTATCGATTTTACTGCATTTTTGTTTAGTGATATACATTATATTTTATACTACAGATAGAGAGCGGTGTATATTTGTGCGATGTGTTTTTGAGACATAGCCGCAAGTTTCTTGTTTAGGATTTGTTTTTGCTACGCATGACTAGTTTAATCTCATTGAAAGTTTCAAATAGAGAATAAAAAGACTACACATTTTAATTTGTTCATGCATATCCAAGATGCTTCCCCCCCCCCGCATGGTAAAATGTATGCTTTTATTTTTGGAATTAAAAAATATATCTTATAGTGTAATAAGCACATATATTACACAGTACCAGAAGTTTGGCAAGCTTCCGGCGGATTTACGACAATGTGATCCATTGGTGATTAACAATGAAGTTAACGGACACCCTCCTTTAACGGACAACCTCCTATTTTTGAGTAAATATTGTAATATTTTAGATTAGGGGGGGGGGGTCATATCGGTAATACTTATATCGAGTCATGAACAACTATCAAAACAGGAGATGAATCCGAACCCCCCCTCTCTCTATAATATATGTGTTTGAAAAATGAATTGTTAAAAAATAGAAATGAAAAATTTAGTGTTGCAAATCGCACTATAAGCGAGCGCTTGGTTGGATAAATGGCTAATCTACTTCGGACACAGAGGTTGTGAGTTTGGGCCTCAGGTTCGACTTTCGATTCATTCCTCTTCTGGGTCCTTTTGCATTTTCAAAGTTTGTAGAAAATTCTCAAATACGTAAATGCTAGAAAATCGCCCGTCAAGGTATGACGGGTCAAAACTGCTTCTAAATTTGAACGAAGCCATTGCCTGGTTGGTGATATTTTTATAGTTGGAATTGTAACCCTAACTTCAGTGGATGAATTCTAAACTCCACTAGGTAGCGTTCCTTGTTGACAATTTTTTCGTTTCTTCATTCCCCTGAAATGACAGTCTTACTAGTTTAACAGTTGAGTTGACGGATCGAGTTCAGCCTTCTCACAATAAAGCCTTTCCCTGCATGTTAAACTTTACCAAAACATATCAAATTATCATGCCGTGACGCTAGTTTCATTGTTGATGACGTCAGGAGCGTTACACTATCTTTGGCTATATTTCTTTGTTTCTTTCTTTCTCTGTACCCTTTTGACTAACTCACTGGTTACTCGATCATTGGCTATCATATATATGAGGATATAAAAATTACTTTAATCTACATTGTTCTAGAATTTTTTCAGTTGCGTATAAATAGCCTATCTCGAGCTGAAAGATGGCAGCTGCAATCTTACAGCCTGATTGCTTGTTAACCATTCTTCGAGTAATTATGGCTTTCTTATTTAAAGTGAGAGTATAATGTTTTTGAATAAATACCGCAAATTTTTGAAGTCGCATAATAAAGTTGCAAATGTTCCTGATTTTACTGAACTTCTTTGAAATGATGCAGGGAGGATGATGCTATCCTTCAACTGTTCAGAAAGGTGCTAGAAGGACATAAGTGAGCCAGTGCTAGGTTTAAATCAAGTGCTGCCTTCAACTACAGTGCTGGCCAAATTATTAGACTAAGACTGTTTTAAAAGCAAATTCTGTATTGATTACATAACTACAGACACATTAACGAAGAGTGAAATAATTATCTAATATTTAGTATGCATTCCTTTGTTCTTAATGAGCATTTTAATGCTTTTTGGCATACTCTTCACAAGGTTTACACCATTTCTTAACTTTTTAGAAAAGCAGGTAAAAAATTGTTTATACTCACTATTATATATACTCACATACACATACTCACTAATTACCTAAAACTAAATTTAAATATAACAGAACACACTAATAAAAAGAACTAGTGGACTGTTTAAGCTGATTGAGGTTATGTTCCTGGTAGGTAGATAAACAAAGAACATAAACAAAGCAGACAGTGCTGCCACCTGCAATCATTAAATAATGCTAAAATAACGTAATAATCAGTGTATAGTATGTACTGTACTTTAACCGTAAAATAAATAGTATTTTAGCACAAATACACTAGTGTACAAAAAAAAAAAAAAAAAAAAAAAAAAACTCTTTAGTCTAATAATTTGGCCACACTGTAAAATGAATTTTGGTGCTTCTACGGCACAAAGACATGTTTTGTATACAAAAGATGTGAAGACTTAAGTGTTTAAAAGAATAAAGGCACATCAGGTAATATTACTAAATGTGAAAAATATATTAATTTTCGTTCCTGTTTAGCATATTATTGTCGCTCTGAGATGATGATGTTTAAAAACGTGCAAGTTAAAAGATTTTTTTTTCATTTGGACGTGCAATGTTGCGAAAATTATCACCAATAATTTCTACTTTGCAAGCAACATTGCCAAATTCAATAATACAATTCATAGCACATTAATTAAAAAAAACATTGAAATTAGGATATAAAATGGGTTTGCGAAAGTATTTTTTGACAGTCATACATTAACTCGTTTAAAGTTACTTTTGCCTTTTACATGTGTACAATGCCAGCTTATGAAGTAAAACACACATTGCGGAGTAGAAATGCATGTTTGCTCCAATCTCTTCAGAAGATCTCATAAACTAATGGAACTCCCAATATTTTCCAATACAGGATAGTAGCACTACAAAAAGAAAAAAAAAAAGCTTTCTCTTCGTAAGTTTATTTTCCCATTTGCAGTCTCCCCATCGTTTAAGGATACATAGAACATTGTTTTTGCGAAAATAACTCTGCTAATGATGTTACTATCGGCATTTAGAATGAAATCGATTCCGTTTGAATAAACAATATAAAACGTCCGGAATCCAACATGCAAAAGTACAGTTCGTTTATCTGAAATTTATTACCTTAACAAGTAAAATCCCACTGTTGTTAAGAGATATATCTATATTAAGAAAAAGCACGCTTCATGCGTTAAACTTGTTTTTTTATGTAAGGTTATTTCGTTTTAACTACTAGAAATTTTGTGTTCAACGCGTTTTGAAGCTAGTTGGCAACATTCGTAATTATATTATTACAATTATGATTTTATGTGCTGATTTAACTTTTATTCAGCATATATAAGTGATTTAATTTTTCTACTCACAATACCCTGTGGTGCCCAACCTACGGCCCCTTGGCCAAATTTGACCCACGATGCCGATACATGTGGCCCGTTGTTATGTTTAATGTTACGAATCGGCAACAGATAATCTATATTCGGTGTCACGAATGATCATTGCAAATTTGAAGCAAAATAGTTTAACATTTGTTTCTAAAAAGCAGATGAAACTATGAATCAATAAAATAAGCACGTAGCAATGATAGCAATCGTTTTCACTTTGCTGCAATTTACTTTCTTTTTACGCTTTTTTCCACGTCATCTATAAAAAAACATTTATGTATATATTTCAATTTTATACGTGTTCTGGCCCGCGAAATTCATCATCGTTTCAGGAGCGGCCTGCAAGTAAAAAGAGCTTGGCCACCACTGACCTTAGACTAATAGAAAGTATATGTTTTTAAAGATATTAAAATGTATGAATGTCCAATAATTTTTGCAAATTTTGTTTCGTAATGATGCTTAGGAAATGTTAATGCGTTTATAAGAGGTTGCCATCATCTCCGCGTTAGTTATATTTCAAAAGGTATAATTGAAAATGAAAAACGCGGGGGGGGGGGATGAAATGTCGGCTCGGCGAAACTGGGGGCCTTCCGCGCTATTGTCCAACCACTCCGAGAACTGCAACCAATTCAGTATAGGTTCTCATCATGCACGTGAAAAGTAGGGTAGATCATCTTGCACTTTTTTTTTCCGGAGCGAATGTAGTACCCGCCAAATGTGGCAAATATCCATGGACATTACAAGTATAGTTTTTTTCAAATCAAATATTACCTTCTGTCAGATATATGGCTTCAAAATTCAAAGAAAATGGAGCAAAATCATTAATACTCTTCACTAATTTTATTTGCAGTCAGAAGGTCATACTTTTGCATTAGTAGGTGTCAACTGTGATGAGATTTGATGTTCAAACCTCCTCAAAAGGTCAGTTACGCTTATATAATCTAAATATCGAGGATTTTAAAAGTCAGCTTATTGTAATGGATTTCTGCCCTATTTCAAGTACCAAAGGAAGCATTTTTGCCCACTCCAAGCATACTTAACTGTTATACAGGGTGTCCGAGAAGTCTTTGACACATTTCGAAAATTCGGTAAAAAATATAAACGAGATAGAAAGTAAAATTAAATTACATTTATTACCTCATATAGTAAAGTTTTTTTTTAAACGTATCAATACACCTCTATGTGGGCCCCTTTCGCCGCACGAAGAATATCCATCCTATAATCAATTTCTGACCAAGTTCGTAGTAGTATTGATTCTGTAACTTGTCAGATTGCAGCTGTAATGCGATGTTTAAGATCTGAAATATTGTGCACTTTGGTGGAATACACAGTGTCTTTGACGGATCCCCAAAGAAAGAAAGCGGGGGCCACTGGATGGGACCATCTCGTCCGATCCACCTGTTTGGGAATTCTCGATTTAAAAATTCCCGCACCCAATTTTGCATTGCGATTTTGCGACCATTTTCGCATTAAAAAAAACTTTACTGTAATAAATGTGTAATTTAATTTTACTTCCTATCTCGTTTTTTAAATTTTTTTTTTTAAACCGAATTTTTGAAATGTGTCAAAGACTTCTCGGACACCCTGTACATTTCACTTCCTTTGAAAAAAAGGGCAAAAGGAGGCACCTTAGTGAATATTACAACTAGTTAACTACAATTTTTTCATAAAAGTTTTTTTTTAATATTGTTTTGTAGAACACTCAACATATAATTTTTTTCCATGTTTGGAGAATGTGAGGACTTAATTCAAACGTTTTTAAACTTCCATTTCTAAATTTTATTCAATTTTGAATATTTGTGTCTTTTCTTAAACAAAAACTTTTACTAAAAGTGATGCTTTCCACTTTCCCAAGTTTATTGTAACTTAGTTGTAGCACTCAGCTCATGAAGATACATGATTCTTTGATATCACCAGCAGCAGGCGTGACTGCAACACTGCCTAGTTTCAGACTAGGCTCAGACTGCAATTTTTTTTTAAACTTAAAAATACATACATTAAAATATACATTGTATGTACAGTAACATGAGGATTCTTTTCCGAAGCAAGTGCAACGTTTTCGTTATTCAGAAAAAAGATAGTAAATGAACCTATACATAATATGAACATTTGGGATTCTTCGTGCATCTTAAACTAATATAAACGATTCTTTCGTTGCCAACGGGCAATTAAAAATGATGTCTCATTTGTGAAGATTGGCATAGTAATTAAAGAAGTTATGGCGTACTCAAAAATAAGGACTCTTGAGAAATAAGATATGTATGAATGCTTCACTTGCCAAATCGACTAACTTCATATAGCAAAAAGTAGAGAAAAGTGATGAAGAAGATGGTGTTATCCAGGGGCGCCGACTTGCAAAAATCATTGGGGGGGCTGGCCCAGTCATCACCGGGGGTTTAGGGGGTTATGTAATCCCATGGAGGTTCCCCCCCCCCCCCAAATAAAGGTCGATTGTTGTGCCTTGAAAATGCCAATTTACATATTTTCTGGTGTGTATAATTTAGAAAACAAACAGTATGTGGCATGGCGTTTTCAAAGTAAAACAATCCAAAAATTGGTATACAAATTTTTTTGGTTCAACTAGATCATGTCACTTGTCTTAGTAAGAGACATTTTTTTTGTTCTATTTTATGGGTAGTCATGCAGTGCCGTAGCTAGGCATGGAAAAGGTAGGGCGCTTGACTTGCATTAAAGGGCACTGCCAGAGACGCCGACTTAAAAAATATCGGGGGAAAGGGGGCATGCCGGAGGAAATTTTCTAAATTTGAGATGAAAAATAGTGAGTTTTAAAGTTTTTTTAAAATCATATAATCAACATTAGAACCTCGAAAACTCGACAAGCCCGACACATATTTTTTGGCTTCGAAAAACGGAAGAAATAAATACAAACACACACAGTATTTTTGCAAAAAGGAAATTTAATTTACGCATGCTTTTTAAGACCAGTTGTTTTTACATTAGTGACATCGGCTAACATATTCAAGTGTAAACGCAGTCTCTCAATGTCTAGGTCATTTTTGAAAAACTCAGTTGATTTTTCAAAATGTTCTCTTCTCTTTCACCTCTGTTTAATAAAAGCAAGCACTCTTGTTCAACTGCAATGACCTGTGTGCTTCCAGTTGATGTAAATCGCCCAATAATGCAAAATTGCACCATTTTACAAACCTCAATGTGTATTGCCTTGTAGTACAGTCAACTCCCGTCTTACGCGAGCGATGCATTCCAAGACCTCTCGCGTAGGTCGAATTTTCGCGTTGTGGAAAAGGGTATGTGTAAAATTTTTATAAACGTACCCAATTATTTTAGACACTTGTAAACACCCCCTCAAACTGTTAAAAACCATCCCTTAACTAACTGTACATTACTGTCTCTTACATAAAGAACTGAATGTTTACTTGTATTTAAAAAAAAAAACGTTTTATTCAACATAAAATACTGCTACGATGTACAAAATCAATGATTAATGGGAAAGAAAGAAAAAATAAACCGGTATATGTTAGGCACAGTATATAGTAAGAAAAGCAAATGCATCTTTAGTTGTACTGTACAGTCGATCATTTAATGATATTCGTACACAATACATGAGCAGTTTCCATTTTCATAAATTTTTGCAAGACACTACTCGGTGAATTTTTACGGATTTCCTTTTCTTGACTTGTAATTGTATGTACGGAAGAATCACTCATACCTAATTCTCGTGCTACCTTCAACGCATTTTTTAGTTGACCATCAGCTTTTCAAGAAGCTCTAGCTTTTCTTTAATTGTCATGAAACTTTCTCTTTATCTTCACAAACTTTAGATGAAACAGCGCTCTTAGGTGTCATTATATTTCATTAACTTTTGCATTTAAAATGAAAAGGGAACTTCTACTCTCAGCGATGGTAAAAGGATAAAGATACATTCATGAAAAAAAATTTTTTAGTAGCCAATAACAAAGCTGATACGAACACACCACGGTTCTCTTCCGAGAATTTTCGTGTTGCGGTGAGGAATTCGCGTTAGGTCTGAATACTGGAGAAAAAATCGTGTTATAGCTATTTCGCATAAGTAGCGCGAGTCAAATGTTTTCCTTTGGGATTTTGAAAGTGTGCGGTGAGCTGCCTTCATTGTTTTCATACTTCTTTGGTACACGTCGATTCCGAGGAAGGGAAGGATCATCATTTTGTGAAGGTTTTCTTTTAAACACGATTCCCAATTCAAAACTATCACGCCTCCCATTTTATATACAAATCAAACTCTCATATATATTTTTCCAGATCAGCAACACTTAGGTGAGCGCGCCGCAGCGCTGCCCACCAGCAACAGACTTGACCCGTAAGTTCGCGCACTGGGACAAATTTTTACAGTACTCGCAGTACTGTAACACTATCATCATTCGCACCACTCGTTTTCAGTTAACCTGCTTACACAACCGTAATAATTATTTGTTTTAACTCATTACTGAATATATTTTACAAGGTAAACTATCTTTAAACAAGGAAAATAAAAGATAAATTTATGAGTTTAGAAAGCATAATGTAACTTATAATTTTCTTGATTTATTGGGGGGGCTCTGCCCCCTCAAAAATATTTTTGAGGGGGCTCGGGCCCCCTCAAGCCCCATGGAGTCGGCGCCACTGGTGTTATCCATAATATAGGTCCTCGTGTTACCTTTTCTGCAATCACATGGTCAAAAATGTACTGAACCAAAACTATAATATAAATTCACACGCTACGCATTGATAACGCACTAATAAAGCAGAAATGTGAATTTTTTTAAAAAAAGTGGAGTTAATCGATTTGGCAATTGAGGCATCGATATGATACTGCTATTTACCAAGTTAAAAAAAAAAAAAACCCGTTTTTTTTACTTCCTTTTACAAAAAAGGAAGTATTGTATTCGCGAAAAAAAATTTCACCCAAAAATCGGCCTTAATTTCCATTTTGCTCACCCCCAAATGAATGTTGAGTTTTTTTTTTCAACCCGACCACACGTGGACATGTGCCTAGGAACGTACAGACACCCGAAATATCCATTTTGACGATCCCCGAGTTAATTACAACGAGTTTTCTCGTGACGTCTGTATGTACGTATGTGTGTCGCATAACTCAAGAACGGAATGTCCTAGAAAGTTGAAATTTGGTACGTAGACTCTTAGTGGGGTCTTGTTCTGCACCTTCTTTTTTTGTTGCATTCATATGCTCCAAAGGGGGCTTTTTGTCCCTTTTTGTGGGGAAATCATTGTTAATTTCGATATAAACTCAAGTGGTGTTATAATTTGGCGGACACTTGGCGATATATCGCCAGTCTTTTGGTCGCCAAGTTTTGTCGCCAACTTGGCCAAAAATTTGGCGATTAAAAAAAATTAAATCTGGTTTCAATTTGGCCACTGTTGGTGATATTTAGAGAGTAAACTATTGAATCATATTAAAACTGCCAATAATGAGAAAATGACATTAAATTGGAGTAAAAGGAAGTCATGTGATGCACACATCAGCTCGTTTGATTTTGATGCAACAATGCAACTGTGGTTCAGAATCCTGCTCGCAATGCATCCAGATTGTTCTAAGTACATGAAAATTTGATTAGAGTTCAGCTGAAGAAAATTAGTTACTCAAAAATTACATTTTCTGGCCCACTTGAGGATTGATCTCTTGATTTTCAAGTTATTAGCACGACGCTCTCACGAACTGAGATAATGGCCCTCTGTTAATAGATGCTATACACTAAAGCAATGCGTAATAAAGTAACAAAAAGTATTGAAACCAATGCCTCTATTTTGTTAAAATGTTTTTAAAAAGTTACACTGCTGTTTACTATATTGAAAATAACGCTTTGCTTCCTCTGTTTTTAATAATAGAATTGCAGAATCCTACAAGGAGTTTTGAATACATACATACTTATAGAAATTCGGATCAGAATTCTGCTGTAAAAAATAACACATTAAAACAACCTTTTTAATAATGCCCATGGGGAATCGAATGCATGACCTTCGTATTATTAGCAAGATCAGCTAACTAAATGAACCAATGGGCCTCCATTACGGGATACTGTATATTAAAGCAATGCGTAATAACAACAAAATTAATTGTTTTTTCCTTATAAAAACTAAAATGTTAATTTTCTGTTTATTTTTCGGCGAAAATGATTCCTTTCTTAAGAATTTTGATAGCTAGAATTGAAATTAATGTGTTCCCACAATAATAATAATAAGAGAAATGATATCAATGGTCCTAGAAAGAATTTTTGTTGTTGACGAGAGCTCAAAACCCATCAAAGATTAAACCAACTCCTGCCTTTTATTTTGTCTGCTGTACATTTGAACAAAACCATATAAACTAACGTTGAAGCAGATCATCTGTTAAATAGGATCATCATTTGAATAAACATTACATAGTTGTCAATTTAATCATGTTTTTCATGTAACTAAGTACGTATCTTTTCCTTTAAACTCTATTAATCGCTTGATCTACTTAGGTTCATTTCAACAGGTGTTTAATAAATAGTACTTCGTGTTCCTATCCATCAGTATTTCAATTTTGGGCTTAGCGCAAAAGGAGGTTGATTTATGGTTTTAGTTTAACGCAAAAAGGTCAAGGTTCATTGAAATCATTACCATTGCGTTTATTTTAAATCGATATCCTACAGCCGAAATCGGTTTTACGAAAGGCACATCGAACTAAAAATGATTTTTATTCAAAAATCATGTTTTTTTTTTGAGCAATCACGATTGCTTATTGCTTTCATTTGACTGTTTTGATGTGATATCATTTTATTTTCCCACCGCCACCCTCCGCACCAACACCGTCGATCGATTCCTCACGATGCTGCTCCTATAACGAAAGCCGTCTCCAGGTTGCATCCAGGTCCTACACACACGCACATACATACACAACTACACACACACAAAAACACATACACACACATACACAACTACACACATACACACACGCATACATACAGACACCTACACACACAAAAAAAATACACACACACGCACAACTACCCACACATTCATGACTGCACACAGACACAAACACATATGCCTACACACACATACACATACCCCGCCCCCACGCATACACATTCATACACACAACTACCCACACACTTATGCCAGCTCACAGACACAAACACACATGCCTACACACACATACATATACCCCCTACACACAAACACACATACCCCCTACGCACAAACACACATACCTCCTACGCACAAACACACACGCCTACATACACACACTCGTGATTGCGAAAAACATAATTTGAATTCAAGATGTCAAAATTCAAATTATTATTATTATTTTTAATTTTAGATTTGTTTACCCCTTTTAATGAAAGATTAAATTTTAGGAATTATGAATGGAGCCATAATGAGAGTAAAATAAAATCTGAAGGAATGAGCTAGAGCAGCGCTTCCAAATTTTTTTGACAAGTGAAACCCTTTTGACTGTCGAATTTTTTTTGGGGGACCCCTGTTTTTCTTCAATAGTATAGTTTGTATGAAACATTCTAGGCATGGTTCATTTTCAATGAAACCTCTTTTTCTGGTTTAAAAGAAATATTTTTCGTAATTTCAAACTTAACCCAAATTTCTCGAAATATCTACATTTCGTTTTAATCAAATATTTTAAAGTTTTAATTTTAATGATATGAATGGTACCTATTTTAACAATGACAGATACATACTTAATTTCAGGCTTTATTAATGTAACTTGGACTCTCAGATCAGGCTCAGCACTATGTGTTAATATTTAGTTTTGTCGAGAGATAAGTTGAGAACCTAAATTTTATTTTGCAAATAGCAAAAGTGCCAACGAGGAATTTCATGACAGTTGAGAACATTTAGCTTTTAAATTGCACCAGATTTTCACTGGATGCTAAATGGCATAAGTTTTAAATTTTTTGTGCAAGGACGGATCAAGTACCATTTCAGTGAAAGAGTCGTACTCCAGAGCTGGCATAACTGAAGGTCATGCATTGACAATAAATGGCTTTTTGATCTACTATAGGTAGTTTTTCAGCCATTCATTCCGAAAATACTCATTAAGCACTTCAATCAAACCTTTTTTTAGTGAATAATTTAAGCATTTTGAAAAAAAAAAAAAGAATGCAGGTTTCGTGGAGCTTTTGAGAAATCACCTTGGAACTCTTCGGTTTCCGTGGAACACAAATTTAAACGAGCTGATGTGTGGATCACATGACTTCCTTTTACGCTAATTTAATGATAATAGTACCTTGGACTTGGAGTAACCAAAGAAACACTTCAAATATTTTCACCCCAAGTTTGTGGCAAACCGAAGCAAAAAAAAAAAAAAAAAAAAAAAAAAAAAAAAACCGCTTAGTACAGATTTATTTTTTCAATATTGGCAATTTTACTGTGATTCAATGGTTAACTCTCTAAATATCGCCAATAGTGGCCAAATTGAAACCAGATTTTAAAAAAAAGGCCAAATTGGCGACAGTACTTGGCGACCAAAAGCTTGACGATATATTGCAAACTGTGCCAACTTGTAACACCACTTGAGTTCGCACTGAAATTAATAATGAATTCCCCCTAAAAAGGTGTAAAAGACCCCTTTTGAAGCATTCGAATGCAACTAAAAAAGGAAGGTGCACAACTAGACCCCACTAGGTGTCTACGTACCAAATTTCAACTTTCTAGGACATACCGTTCTTGAGTTATGCGAGATGCATATGAACATACGCACATACATGCGTACATACAGACTTCACGAGAAAACTCGTAATTAATTCGGGTATCGTTAAAATGGATATTTCGGGTGTCTATACCTTCTTAGGCATATATCCAAGTGTGGTCGGGTTGAAAAGAAAAAAAAAAAAAAAAAGCTCATTCTTTTGAGGCGAGCAAGATGGAAATTAAGGTCAATTTTTCAGTAAATTTTTTTTCGCGAATATAATGCGCCTTTTTTGGTAAAAGGAAGTAAAAACGCTGATTTACAGTATCGCATAGCGTAGCGTATCGCAATGAAGGATAAGTAATTTCAACAACCTTACAAAAAGCTTACAAACAGTAAGTTCAGAACTATTACTGAATGATACAATTATCTGTTGGCAACGTTCTTTTGTAAAATTAAGGATAGAAGAATTAACCATTATCATTTCAGAAATGCGCAGCACAAAGCCTTCTAGTCGTTTCAAAGTCAAATACAGTGGACTCCCTCTATCAGAACACTCCCTAATGTGAACAACCCGGTATTATTAACACATTTTGATGGTCCTAGCAAAACTCCATGGACTTAATATAGGCTGACCTCTCTTGTGCTCTGAACACCCTGTAATATGAACACTACAGTAGAGTGAAAAAAAAAAATCAAAATCTGATAAACGATAAGTAATAGTGCGGGAAATTTCCTTTTTGTAGAGATATTTAGTCATGTAAAAGGATTTCGACAGGAAAAATCTTGAGGGGTCGCTGGTGCTTTGAAGTTGACCATTATTGTATAAAAACTGGAAAAAAATTACAAGAATGTCATCAAAAAATCAAAATTTGATAAATTTGATGTGATGTTACTTAAGAGTAGGCTTTTTGTGTAGAATACATACCGAATATGATCATTTTAATCATTAACTATATTTTAAAGTTTCACACATGCTTTGAATTCGACCAATATAGCGTCAAAATCAACTAACATCGTAAGGCTACGTACTTAGAGAAAAAGTATCAGAAGTTATTATTTGTAAAGATGTGCTTTCATGTAAATTAATCCTTACATAGACACCAAAAAAAAAAAAAGAAAAAAAAAAAAAACGAGCTGATGTGTGCATCACATGACTTCCTGTTTCTCCAATTTAATGTCATTTCCACATTATTAGCATTTTAAATGTGATTCAATAGTTTACTCTCTAAATATCACCAAAATGGCCAAATTGAAACCAGATTTAAAAAAAAAAAAAAAAAAAAATCACCAAATTTGTCGCCAAGTTAGCGACAAAACTTGGCGACCAAAATACTGGTGATATATCGCCAAGTGTCCACCAAATTATAACACCACTTGAGTTTACATCGAAATTAACAATGATTTCCTCCCAAAAAGGGGCAAAAGACCTCTTTAGAAACACCCGAATGCAACCAAAAGAGGAGGTGCACAACTAGGCCCCACGAGGAGTCTACGTACCAAATTTCAACTTTCTAAGACATACCGTTTTTGAGACGCACATACGTACATACACACATACATACATACATGCGGACATCACGAGAAAACTCGTTGTAATTAACTCGAGGATCGTTAAAATGGATATTTCGGGTGTCTATACGTTCTTTGGCATATATCCACGTGTGATCGAGTTGAAAAAAAATTTAAATTTATTCAGGGGTGATCAAAATGGAAATTAAGGGCGATTATTTGAGTGATTTTTTTTTTTTGGCGAATACAATACTTCCTTTATTTTGTAAAAGGAAGTAAAAAAAGAAAGAAATGCAAGATTTTACGTCCTACTGATTGTAATAAGACATTGTACTAGCCGCCAATTCAAAAATCAGCACCCCGATCTCAATAGCTTTACATTACGCTCTCATTTGGAGCTTCGTCAATGTGGACGGGCCAAAATTAAACTGAAGGCCCTGAAATACGTTTTGTGCAGTTTGAATAAAATCGGAACGATATGCAAATTCGTTCGTGAAGAAAAGAGCATTTTTTTTGTCAATTTTATTATTTTGGATTCAAGAGAGAATGCTTTTGACTTTTTTAAATATTGAAAACCTACGTGAATTTCTGATCATTTAAAATTATTTAGGTGTAAAGCTTCTGTTTCTCTCTCTGCTTTTTTGAGATGTTTAGTGTCTCGAGCTCTGATTGATAATCGCATGTAGCCAGGAAACCACACAAACTGCGTCATGACGTAAAAAAAAAGAGGTTTCAATTGAAAAAGCTCAGTGAAACATTTTTTTCATATGCATCTCTTTTGCTTACTTGCTCTCAAAGAGCATTTTGCATTTGGTTCCAATTTGACTGATCTAAGCCTATTCCAGATCGAAAAATTATTTACAGTTGTGTATCAACCTTTGAGTCCACCCATTCTTGGCTGAAAACAAAAACCCCTAGCCCACCTTAGACCGTAACAAATAAGAAAAGTGCGGCACATGCACTTTGTATACATATTGGTACAGGTTTGTTGTGTTATTACTGAAAAAGGTTTAAAATGACTTCAATATTTAACTAGTATGTTGTGGCCATCACGAAACTTTCTTCTCTCTCTCTCTCTCTCTCTCTCTCTATATATATATATATATATATATATATATTTTTTTTTTCTGATCCCTCTCCATGCCTGATGAGGAAGCAATATTCCCAACAAAAAAAAATTACACATGCAAAAACTTAACGACCATCCCAATGTCTGAATTATTGCAAAAGTAAAGCAAAGAGCGAAAATTGAAAGTTATTTTAAAAGCCTTGCTTGAATTAATTACAAATATTTTATTTGTTAACAAACATAAGATGGCAACAGTTAAAAATTTTAAATCATTGAGATAATATTTCCGATCATTTCCAAACAATTAAAATCACGAGAAATACGCAGACGACAATCTATTACGATTTATCTTTCTTATTGTTGCAATAATAAAGCTATATTTATTCGCAAAAAAAAAAAAAAAAAACAAAAAAAAAAACAAAAAAATCAACACCTCTTGGAGCGATTGGCGTCAAAATTGAACCGAAGCCTGTTTACATATTGATTCACATGTATTCCAAATTTATACCAGAACGTAGCATTACTTCTTGAGATAGGGTACTCACAATGGAAAAAAAGAACGGGTGATTGCGCTACCCCCTTTTTAGCTGTTGACACCAAAATAAAATCAGCTCTTATACCCACTAAGGGCTACTTGCCGATACATTTTCTTTCATTCCGTTCATTATTTCTTGAGATACAGCAGTCACAATTGACGACAAAAAACGTTCTATATCTCAACCCCCGTTTGAGTTATTGACACCAAAATTGAATCAGAACCTGTTCCTGTTAATGGCAACATATGGACCAAATTTTGTTTGATTCCGCCAGTTACTTCCTGAGGAATAGCAAGCACGCGCAACTCAAAAAACGTTCCACTGCTCCACCCCCCTTGGAGGAATTCGCCCCAAAAACCAATGGGCACAAGTTCACATAGCGGCACATATGTGTACCAAATTTCGTTCCATTTCATGCGTAGTTTTTGCTGTAGAGCGGCCACAAAAAACTGATCACACACAGACGTGACACACATACACACACACATACACACAGACAGACAGACAGACATTTTCCAAAAATAGTCGAAATGGACTCAGTACACCTAAAAACGTTCGAATCCGTCAAAATTCGAAATTCGAAAATTTGCACGAATCCAATACTTTCTTCTATATATTAGATATAGAAGAAAGTAAAAACGCGTTAAATAAAAATTCTGCTTCAAACGGTTAAAGTATCGAAGTTGTGCAGACAGTACGAATTTCAGTGACCCAGCAGAGGGCTTAAATTTCATACGATATCAGGTTTTTTTTTCAGAAACAGTCCTACTGTGCAACTATTTTGCAATCTAGGCAATTCAAAAAATATGCATAATTTTTTAAAAATAAAAATTAAAAGACTATATTTTACACATTCGGCGCAACTTCAAGAGCCTAGCAGAGGGCTTAAATAGCATAAAATATGAGAATTTTTTTCATGAATAAAGCGTCTTACCCTGTAACTATTTTCGGTTCCGGTGATTAAAAAATTCATACTTAAAAAAAAATAAATAAATAAATAAAAATAAAAAAATAAATAAAATGCCACTTTTTACATATTTGGCAAACAAATTAAAAGGCCTAGCAGGGGTGGGTCTAAATATGTTTTGATTTAAAAAATTTTTTTTACAAGCATTTGATACCCATTTACAACGTTTCCCAATACAGAATTTTTTAATTTTAAAAATAAGTTAAAATCGACACACCGTAACGAATACTGGTATTGGTCGATGTCACCTTCCCCATTACCATATCCAAAATCACAAACCACACAGCACACTCTCCAAATACTCGAGGTTAATAAGCCACACCCTGCATTAAAAAATCTGCAGTGTCAATTTTGTCAGATGCTTTGTAAAAAATATTGATGTGGTAAGAAAAAAATTATGCATGAAAAATTTAAGTTAGAATAACAAAGAGTTAAAAAGCAAAGATTAAAAACAGGTGAACCTTGCAAGTAATGTAAATGGGAGTTTCTTCACAGCAGACGATAAATTGCATCAAGCTGTACTAAATCTCACCTGATTAAGCATAAATTATTCGTTTTTCTAACGAAAACTGCTAGGAAAAAACATTTGATTGATTCATGTTGAACTTTAATTAGCTTACGGATTTTTTTTTTTGTGCAAGCACTTTGTTGGATTAAAACAGCACAAATAAATTTCATCTAGTACTGCTTAAAGAATAATAAGACTGTGTTTAGTCGTTTTCGTTAAAAAGACAAGGAACGTGGAAGAGAAAAAAAAGAAATGTACAGGCTTATTTTAATTACAAACGGGGGTGTTGTAATAGGCATTTTTAGAGGCTTTAAGAACTATTGTTCTAAGGAGGAGTTTTAGCAATGTCGTCAATTTTGGATTTCGTTCCTGTCGTGGTTTTGTAAGTGTCGAGATTTACGTCTTGTCGGTTCTTTGGACTGTCGGAATTTCGGCTGAAAGGATTGCGTCCAGATACCGTACAAGCAACTATTGGGGACCATTCATTAATCACGTAAGGGTCCCGAGGGGGGGGGGTCGAAAAATCTCTATGTACTCTTACTTGGGGGGGGGGGTGGAATCCATTCTTACGTAATATTTTTGAAGTCGATATTTTACAGTAGAAATAACGCGGTCAAGTGGTTTGACAGGGATTATATTTCATTTCCGACTGGAAGGTAAAAACCATATGATGAACTGTTTTTTATTTCTTTTACGAAGAATGAATAGCGTGAAATATAATAAAAGAATTGCACTACGTATGGCATGTTTTATATTTAACGAGTATCGCATTATATACAAAAAAAAAAAAAAAAAAAAAAAAATCAAAAAAAAAAAAAATTCAGTCTAGATTCCAATCTTTTAGTACATATTTCCTTACCACAAAAAGGTTTAATTTAATAAAAAGGAATTTAGTAATGATTCCAGTGATGTAAGATTCGTTATTTTATTATCTTAAAAACGAAATTGAATCTTACGTAAGAATAGGGGGGAGGGGTTTGAAAAATCTTACATACTCTTATATGGGGGAAGGTCAAAAATTGCCAAAATCGTCCTTACGTGATTAATGAATGGCCTCTTGTAGTTCAAAAATACTCTATTTATGCGAAAATAATGTCTATTGTTTAACTTTCGAGTGAAAGTGCTTTATGAAAGTGCTTTTCTATGAATATTAAATCTTTCAACAATTGTTTTTTTATATCCTCATATACATAATAGCCAATGATCGAGTAACCCGCGAGTTTCAACAATGAAACTCGCGTCACGGCATGATAATCTGATAATATGCTTTAGTAATGTTTAACATGCTGGGAAAGGCTTTATTGTGGCAAGGCTGAACTGGATCCGGTAACTTAACAGTTTTACTGGTAAGACCGTGTCACTTCAGGATAATGAAGAAACGAAAAAGGGATCAACTATGAACGCTATCTACTGGACTTGAGGGTTAATACACTGGAGTTAGGGTTAAGGGTTAAAATTTCAAGTATCGAAATATCAATTGCTTCGTTCAAATGTAGAAGCGTAGAAGCAATTTTCACCCGTCATACCTTGACGGACGACTTTCTAGTTGTTTTATAATTATGTGCCAGAAGCCATTTTTGTTGAAGTCAAATTCTTTCAATACATTTGAATACTTAGGATTTCCAGCATTCTGTAAACTATTTTAAACATGTTACATTTCAAAATGAAGCAAAATTTTTGTATTTTTGAGGGTGATAACTGCAATTGCCACCCCATAGATGGAACAATTAACCATTTTAAATCAGTAAGAAGGAGATTGAAAAAACAAATAGAACTCATAAGTAACTAATTCCTAGATCAATCAAATACTTGTATTTCTAAAATAATATCGTCCAAAATAAGTAAATAAATAAATGGAGGCAAATAAAAAGTTCCCATTATTACGCAACAGCATTTAAAGCTCCAACTGCAAAATCTCATTGAAAAGTTATCCTCTCACATGTTAATTTCCCAAAATATGCTATAAATGCATGGCGGATTCTTACAGAAACTCACAGAAAAGTTTTAAACTAAGGATAACCTCGTCAAATGATGGTCTCAGAATGTGTTGTCTCATCATCATTTACTTGATTACCCTGCTTCTTTGAGGAAGCGAATGGTAGCCATTTATTCTTGACTTTCTCTCCTGATCATTTCTTATCCAAGGAGTTTTCTTTCCGAACTTTAGGTGGGAAAATATCAACAAATGTTGATGTTACATTACTTGAATCTTCTGATGCAGAACTTGTAAATATCTAATTTATTTCAGAATAGAGTTTATTGAGAACAGAAAATTAGAAAAATCCATGATGAAAATATAGTAATATATCTAATTACTGGTCTATTTTACATGTGGTTTAAAGTGTTATGTTTAGTTTGAAACGCAGGGTGAAACGAGTGCAGGTGAAAACGTAGGTGAAGTCGTTAGATTGGATGCAGTTTTCCGAAATTCTGCTGGTACAGCAGACGCACCTCTTCATAGGTTTTATCATCCAGTTTCTAGGAAAAGATGGCCATACTTTCTTCTAAGGAGAGCATTTCTTTTAACACTTTTGAAAGAAATCAATTCATCAATGTTTTCATGGAAATGAATCGAATCCTTATTTTTGGAACATTCTGTACTGTACATGTTTTTTAAAATTTAGTCTTAGAAAATAGCTCTCTATTAGCAGTAAGTATGCATCATTACTATACTATCATGTATAGGTAGCGATATATATGAACTATGTCACTAAAGGCTATATATCTTTGTAACATTTTATAATAAAATAATTTTTAAACCGATTGCCTATTAGAAAAGAAGATCAATTTATTCATTGGGTGTTCTCCTTTTGTTTACCACTCTCTTTAATAATCTTTTAAAAGAACGAGATTCCTTTTGCGTTATGGCATCCTGTTAGGCTCTGCAAAAAATAATTATCTTTGTTTCTGGAGCAATGGGCAATTTGATGAACCTAAATTAGTTCTCGAATGCGTAATTTACGAAAGAAAATAAACTGTTTTGCCACAGGATCTATCTTTGTCGGAAAATAAAGGTCCCCCTCCCCTAATCTCACTGTAATCCCTAACACCCCTAACTTCCATAAGTCCTTGATAGTGGCATTAGCTGTTTTCATACTAACGAGGAATCCATAGGTTAGTGTTATAATGAAAAAAAAAAAAAAAAAAAAAACAAGGTAGCAATTGAAAAAGTATAGATAAACATGTTTTTGGGAGCTTAAACCGTTTACCATCGTCCAAGTTCAGGTCCTCAAGTTAGGTGACATTAACCCCCCCCCCCCCCAAAGTTAGCTTGAAATGGACCCTTAAACAGTCGCCGCAGTTTCGTTAACATTCAAAACTACAGACATTTTGATCGCCGTATCCAGAACTTTCTCTGTTTAGCTAAATTTTGCGACATTCAGCTGCAGTGGTACTTGCTACATTACCATAATTTACTGTGACTATATATGCAGGAGCAGTAAATTAAATCAAAATAAAACACGAATGTTCAGCATACTTATAGCTCTGTTCTTGCTATCATAATTTAAAACTATCTATTCATGCATATTTTTTAAAGCTCCAAATTTTTATCTGGATAAACGAGATTTTGTTGTATAAAAAAAAGTAAAAATATAGCTCTGAGGAATTACATATAGTACTTATTTCTCTGAAATGAACAGAGCAAAACTTTATCCCCTGAAACGCACGAGCGCACAATTTGAGATAGAACTTTCCTCCGAGTCCTCAACCAATTCCTCTAATTAGGGTTTTTCGTTCTAATGTTAGTGTTTTCCGTTTGTTTGTTGAAACTCTTCTCTTAATAGGACTTTCTTGTACTGTCAAAATGTTTATTTTTATCCGTTATAATTTTCAAATATGATTTTCGTTCTATCCTTTTCTAACACTTTTATTTCTGTACCTCAGAGTAAGACTAACGTTCATAAGTTACATTATCATTATTTTACTAGCTGCGTGCCCGGCGTTGCACGGGCTACCTAAAAAGTTAAAGAGATGTCCAGTTGATTTTTTTGTATTACTCTGACATCAGTTTCTAAAGCGTTAAGGAATAAATAAATACGCGTAATGCAAGGTTTGCAAAACACCAGTAGAGCATATTTTTGGCAAAAATCTCAGTAACGTTAATCATAGTTATCAATGATACAAGTTATGAGTATTTTCAATTAGCACAAAAGATGAAAATATATGCATTATCAACTATAATCTGTGCTCACGTTTAACTGAATTACATCTGATAGGCTATATCTGAAATATTTATGTACAATTACAATCAGCTTTTTACATAGAATGACACATACTGTTTGGTTGAATACGTGAAACTAAAGCACCAAGACTTAATAAATACCAATAAGCAGTAATTTAATACCAAGTCATCAGATTCCAATTAAGCTTTAGTTAAAATCCATAAGGACAATATTTTTTGTTCAGCTCTGTTTCACTTAAAGAAATCCCAACAATCTTAATTTAACGTGTTCTTTTAACGATACGAAATGTATTTCAAAAGTAAAAACAGGAAGGAAAAAGAGAGTTATTAGAATTCGAAAACTCACCCATGTGACGGGAAAAAGTCCAACAAAATAAACATAATTTGTCGCACATCTTAAATGTACCAAAATATGAGGCCGGTCAATGATAAACTTACACTACAATAAATAAACATAACTAAAGAAACAACTTTCATATGCTGAAAAGAGTTAAGAACGTTGGCTGTAAAAAATAAAAGTAGGACAGACGATAAAATAAAGGCTACGTCCGAATAGGAGCAACCAATTTTAAACTAATTCAAAATGAAATTTTAGATGGAAACTTTGTTTTAAGATTTGGATAGCAGCCAAAAAAATCTCTTTTAAAACAATTATTAGAATTTTATTTGCTCACCCACATGCAAAATGGCAACAGGAAAGAAATAAAATTTCCTGAATAACGTTATGTTAATTAACGTTTTAATGAATATCTCCGCTAATTAAAGTCGCACAATTACGAGATTGGTCCTATTGTTTTCTTTGGAAAATTTCGAATTGATTGGTATCTCGTTTGACTCTCGATTCACAGCGGTTCTCGAGAAGATCGATCTTCAGACAGACAGACAGACGGACGCAAACAGATTTTAATATTATAGTGGATAGGAGAGCAGAAAGACGGTCACTTTGTGCACACTAAGGATGGGACTCGCGCTCTTTTAACACAGGTAAATTATTAAACGGGTTTTTATTTTTAAGATTACGTTCATTCTACATACGAGGGCAAATCAAAAAGTCTTTGCGCCTCTTTTTTTAATCCAAAATACGGCTGTGAATATAAAGCGAACACATACCTGTACATTCCCAGGAGTGACCGTTCTTTCAACCTTACTAGCCGTATCTTCCTTTTGCTCCCATGAGCGGAGCTGCTACCAGTCATTTAAAATGACGGTTGTTCTATAGACGTCCAAAGCTTATGAGCAGAGAAGTGTTATTCGTTTTGTCTGGAGCATGGGAGAAGAGCCAAAAGTAATTCACAGGGAAATGCACTTGCAGTCCAGACCTTTCCCCTAGTGATTTTTACGATTTTGGTCCACTGAAGAAGTTTCTGGCAGGACAGAAGCCAAGAACGCGGTCCGACGGTGATTCCACAGGCAGCCCGAAGAATTCGACGAAAGGGATTCTCTCATTTGGTTCTGCGATAGGACAAATGTCTGAACCGGTGTGGTGACTATGTGGAGAAATAATATAAGGTACGTAGTACGCTACGTATATTTGTAAATACCACGTATATTTGTACGTGTATACACCTACGTATATTTGTGCGTGTTTTTGGCGAATAAAAAATAGGAGCAAAGACTTTTTGATTTGCCCTCGTACAATGCACTAATAAACGGAAAACGCAATTTTTGGACTACTATTTTTCGGACTCAGATACAGATTTCCCCCTTCGTTATTAAGAGATTTGCCCTTAGTAACTAGAATTGTAGTTTCGGTCGCTAAGAATTTCCACTTAGTGATTGGGATAGTCTCTTTTATTTACGATATGAATGACAGCCATTATGTTCGCCTCATTAAGTAATTAGTATTTTCCTTTTAGTTAGGACGTTCCTTTTCGACATTAAAATTTCTCCCTTAAGCACTATGATTTCCAGCTAAGTAAGTAATTTTGCCTATAGTCGTAAGTGTTTTGCTATTGACCATTGAAAATTTCCTATTTTAGATATTCAGAAATTCTTTTTATTTGTTACGATTTTCCTTTTAATCAATAGAATTTATTTGGATATTATAGTTTTTTATTCAGTAAATAGGATATTTCTCTCTCATTGAAATTTTCTTCAACCATTCTGATTTTTTGCTTTAGGTCATTGGTTTCCGTATTATGGTTGTAGGACCTTAACTTGTTCATTAGGATTTTGCTTTAGTCATTTGGATTCTACCTTTTATTAGTTTCAAGATTGAATCTTATAATTTCATATTTTTTAGACTTAATAGAGATTTTTTTATCTCGTGTCTGTGAACACTGGGGTAGGTAAAATCAGTTTGAATATAATCCGACGAGTTGCAGTTAGTTGCATCAGTTAGTTGCCGAACTCAGTCATTGAT
This sequence comes from Uloborus diversus, assembly GCF_026930045.1. Classification (NCBI taxonomy): domain Eukaryota; kingdom Metazoa; phylum Arthropoda; class Arachnida; order Araneae; family Uloboridae; genus Uloborus; species Uloborus diversus. Next base: position 95,375,953 of record NC_072734.1, read on the forward strand.
GTAAATGTTTTCTTATAAAAAGAGATTATCCGCCTATGGCTACTCTCTTCTTAAGGAGACTAGCCATAGTGATGATGTCATCACTGTCATGTGGCAGTGGTGGCGTTATCCACCGAACAGCCAATCAAAAGCTGCTATTTGACGGACATAGATGCATACTTACGTACATAGTCACGATCGGATTTCAATAGTACACATCAAAAGTGTCTTAAATTGAAATACATTTACACTATACTTAATAGAAACTGTTTTGGACAACTTTATAAGTTAACGAATAACGACCTTTGTGCTGAAAATTCAAAAAATCAGTAATCCAACGTCAGAAAGCACAAATATTGCAAAATATTGCAGACACGTGTTTCGGTGTTACAAGGAACACCTTTTTCAATGCAAAGAAATGTGAGCTTCTGGATGAAATATCATCCGAGAAATTTCTCGGATGACATTTCATCCAGAAGCTCACATTTCTTTGCATTGAAAAAGGTGTTCCTTGTAACACCGAAACACGTGTCTGCAATATTTTGCAATATTTGTGCTTTCTGACGTTGAATTACTGATTTTTTGAACTTTATAAGTTGTTTTCACCAAAAACTATCTTCAAATATTCACCAATTAGATTTAAGAAATATTTTAAATGGTTTTCTAAGTTTCCCTCACATGGTTTAATTTGAAGTTTTCTTCCAATATAATGACGGTAATAGGTATCGATCTCTTTCGGCGGGTAAAACATTAGCATTGTTATGTAGAAATAACAACGGTAATTTATGACAGAAACAGTTTCTTTTTGGCGTGAGAGAACTTGATGGTTCGATATGAAGGGGAAAAAAAGGGAAATACCGGTAGCCACAAAGTTTCTTTTTCGAAGGCATTCTTCTTCCCACAGCTTTACGTAGAGAAGTTTTCCTTATACACAAATATAGATGCTTTTGCGTAAGATAACTATTAGGGTTGATATATTTTAACGGACTCATGTTTTGAGACATTTAAGGTTTGTCCGCTGAAATCTTTTTAGAGGGTGAGTGGAGAGGGGAGATGGGTATATTTAGAGATGGATGTGTCCTTACTATGATATCTATTTGCAGCTTTAAAATAAAGTTGTATATCTCATTCATTATCTAATTTGTATACAATTATTGATATCGTCAAACCATTGCGAGAAAAATAATCTCCATTTTTGGCAGTTTCTTAACGTAAAGTGAAACATGAAATATTGAACTATTTGTAGCTCAAGTAAAACAATGGTATTAATGGAGGAAATTCCTTGTGCGTTCTACATTTACGTCAATTTTTTTCAAAGGAAACTTAAGCTGCATATGGCAACGAAATGGAATGCAACTTGCAACTATATAAGTAGGGTTATCATTATTTACATACACTAAATCCAGAGACCTTTATGATAATGAAAAACGGGGGGGGGGGGGGGCAGATGTGAGGCGCCGGGATAAAATTCACTCTTGGATTTGTGTTTTACGTTTGCCTTAACACTATGATAGATTATTACAGTGAAATCTGTGTAAGTTGACCACTTGCGGTTCACTACTTTATTAGTCAACTTAAACAGGTGGTCAACTTACAAAGGTTGATTTATAAGGTACAGTGAAACCTGTGTAAGTTGACCACTCGCGGTGCTCTACTTTAGTGGTCAACTTACAGAGGTTTATTTATATGATAAGGGCTAATTCCGTGCCTGAAAAAAGCGGTCAACTTACAAGGGTGGTCAACTTCACAGGTTTTACTGTAATGGCTAATTCCGTGCCTGATAAAAGCGGTCAACTTAGACAGGTGGTCAAATTACAAGGGTAGTCAACTTCACAGGTTTTACTGTATCATGACAGTAAGCTGAGAAGTGTTTATGAAACTATTATAGGCCTAAAAACCCACCAAGTTTTGAGGACTAAAGTTAGAGAACACTAACCGGAAGAAGGCTGGCCTAAATAAGGCTTCTTGAAAAGGTCAAGGGCCAGCCTTAGTTCTCGAGCCACAGTGAAAGAAAAAAAGGAAGGGAAGCAGGGGCTTGCCTACATTAAGCGTAACCTTATAGGAAAATCAATAGAAAATAAAAATTTACTAAAAAGGTTTGGTACGTGATAAACATTTTTTATCACGTACCATGTAACCAATAAGAAACGCTGTAACAAATTTCTGCGGAAGGAAGCGGCAACCCATGCATGAGAAAATAATGATGAGGTTGTCTACAATTGAGCCTCATTGGCAAAGTGGCGTAAACGGTGGATTCATACACTTGAATGGCTGGTGAGTTCGACTCCCACCCTCAAATGCACTTTGGCCTGTAAATTGTTTCATGTAAATGTGTGTCTGTAAATTTGATTTTGCCGTATGTAACGGAAAAGAAATGTACGTCCGGGTTTTTAGTTCATTTGCAGTAATGTGTTAGAGCGCTGTAATACTGTTATAAACAGCACCTAGTGAAATTTACAGCAACGATTACTGGCAACAGACTCGGTCCTAGCAACTATTGCTCAAAATATATGGGATTTTGTTACAGTGTATACAGTCAAAACGTGATTTAGTTCTTTTTTAAAAAAAATCTATGTAATTGTTTTCTTGAAATAAATAAAACTTACGTGAGTAGCAAAGTTTTGTCAAATCAGGTTTTGGCGTGAAACAGTAAGTTTCAAAAAATTGAAAAATCAGTGCACAAAAGTATTTTTCATTTAACTACTGTTTATTGGATATACAACCATAATAGAATTACCAGTGAATTACTATTTATTGATAAAATTCATAAGCAGATTTTAGCAACCTATAGTAATTGATAAAATTTTACCCAACATTTTTGTATAAAATTGTAAGGATTCCTAATATTCGTCTTATATATTCATATTATGCAATATTTTTATAAAACTACAGAATAATAAATTGAAACACTTAAATAACTTTGCTTAAGCACATAGGGTCTCTCGCAAATAAAAAGTGAATTACCGCATATTTCGCAACTTGATGACCGAAAAAACGAGTTTACCATTAATATAATACTACCTCATGATACACATCATCATTATTTTCAGCGTTCTCCTTTCCAACTGGAAGTTGAAGCATCTGTAATCCATTACGTTATACTTTCTTCTTCGTATCTTACATTTGTGAAGCGGTTTCGTCTTAGAAATATGTGATGCCTCCAAAACAAATATAGATTTCCTGAGCTCTAGACTCAATAAAGAAGATTGCTCCACGGATATAATTTTAAAAACATATTTTGCTAGAAGGAGGTTAAAGTTTACTTTTTAAAAAGTTAGAGTCGATCTTAGAAAGTTATAGCTAGTTGGATTGTGCATTTTGGTTAGTATTTGGAGTAGACTAAAGTGATTGGTTGAAAACAAAGATTTTTGTAAATAAAGGCTACCATCTGGATAAAGTATCGGAGACGTCTTTTTGGTAGCTTTCCAATTCTTTATGTTTTGAAAATTAGTAATTGTGTACTTCAAATACTGTGATGAAAATAGCATATCAGTTTTTATTTATTTACTAGCTGCGTCGCCCGGCTTTGCACGGTCTCCCACGAAAATAAAAGTTACGTCAAGTGACGCGCGTTCAACAAGCACGCTTGAAAAAAAAATCAGCATTATTTTTCGGCAGATTCCGGAAAAATAACCAAAAAAGGAAACATTTTAAATCTCCCGATTACAGGAAAAGCCTCAGAACAAAAACCAGAATTTTATTTATTCATATTCGAGAAAAAAAGGGCAACAAATCTTTATTGTTACGGAACGTTGAGATGAAGCACTGAATAATAATTTGACTGGAGGAAAACCTTTGAAAAATAGGGATTTTATGTCAAAATCTAAGTATCCTGATTAATAGTTTTTAATTGATATCTCCGTTAATTATTATCGGAGGACTAATGTTAAATAGCCAAACATAATGACGGGAAAATTACGAATCTATCGGTAACTGGTTCGATGGTCAGTTTACTGGCGTTCCGGAGAAGTAACTTGGACATACATACGCTCAGTTTTTTAGTATATAATATTCATTTATTTATTTATGTATTTATTAAAAGTATTGCACACTTTTGTTTTTATTGCATTATATGCTGTAAAGAAAAAGGATCCACAAAAGTCACCTTAATGGTTAAAAGTTCAGTTTCTATTATTATTGGTTGGAATATTAAGCATCAGTAAATGAACTTTTATAAATAATTAATTCGAGAAAAATTTTCTGAACTTTATTTTAAACAATAAATTTTTATCAGCAGTTTAAAATATTTTTAATTTTAATTTCCTAAAAGGAAATAAAATATTATAGTCAGTTTGTATCCACATCGCTTATTAGAGTAGTTTTATAGTTATTTATTGAGTTATAGATAAACCTCTCAATACAGGACGTAAGGGGACTAAATATTTTGTCCCTTAAATACAGGTGTCCTTTTTTCGGTTGACACATGCAGATTAGAATAATTAGGTAGCAGGTTAGATTTCCTTAGAATATTTTTATAATACGATTAAACTACTAACATTTATGATAAAAACTAAAAATATTTTAAGTGTACTAAATACCATTCCGACTTATTTTAATTTGAAATTTTATCCTTTTTAGAACTCAAAACCCAATCAAAAGTTTGGTAATGAGAAATTTTTGTAACTTACAGATGTTATTTTGAAGTAACTCACTAACTGGGTTTATTTGATGTCCTGTAATTTTTAATACAATACAAAGTAAATAAAGTCATATTTTGAGTTTTCTTTTCAAAGATGGTCTAATGCAGTCCAATATCCATTTGCACTAAGCCTAAGAGAATAAGTGTTGAGAGGGGCATTTCAGCTAGAATTAGATTAATTCAGCCGTTAAAATACATGCTTGCTTCTTTGTACAGGTTAATATTAAACTTTCAACGATTAATTTTTGAGAAAAAAAAACTTTAATTCCAATAAGTTCAATAATTTCTTATTCAGTTTATAAATTAATTGCAGTAATTTTTTCTATAACTGTTTTAAAAATGGAGTGTTCCAAACATAAGAGGCAAATACATGCATTTCCCTATTTAAAGGGATTGGGACTACAAGAAATAACCCCTTAAATAGAGGTGTTCCTTAAAGGAGGTACTACTGTATATGAAAACAACTTTTCAGCAGACTGTTTATCGGTGTTGTGTGTTTAGAGTATAAAAACCATAAAAATATTATTTTGAGAAGCTATAGCACTTAGTTCTCAAGAATGCTCAGTGCAAAACTTTTCCTTTGAAACTCGGAGCGCAAAATTTGGCATAGGATCATTCCTTTGAGTCCTGCCAATTCCACAACACTTGTGTTTTATTAGGGGCGTTTCGTGCTTCGCCTTTTAAACAAAATGTTCACTTTTGTGCAATGTGTTTCGAGATTACTTGAAATCACTTTTTCAATGCAAGAAAGAAAAAAAAAAAAAACTTATGCACGAAAAGAAACGGATGTTTTTTCGTCCATAGGCTTTGTTTTTTAGTTTTTTCTTCCATGCATTTTTCGTTATGTTAAGAGTTTTTTTAAAAAAAGAAATATTGTTGATTGTCTTTTCCTCTATTAAGTATATTTTTCTGAGTTGAAAAACGGACTCCTAGGAACTTTAAAACAGGTGACTACAATTGGTTTCGTTATTTATATAGTTTTATTTTTGTTACTATGTTTTTGAAAAAGGTTACTTCTAATTTACTCTCAAAGCGAACTTCGTGCCGGAATTAAAAACAAAATTACCAGATAAATATCAAACATTGTTGATTTTTTTCTTCTGTAGTATCGATCCAGACCTTTGTATCTCGCTTTCAGTATAACGGATCCTGTACATATTTATACATTTACTACTTCAGATAAATATTTGACATCATATTTTAGCATTTTCTGTGAAAACTTCACATTGAACGCGAACGCGTTACCTACAAAGAAAAGATCCGTTGATTAATTACCGCATTTTAACGATGCTTTCTCATTAGAAGTACTTTTCCAGCTATAAAAACATTTAAGATCCTGTAATAACTTACGCAACAAATATTTCCGTTCCCATAGAAACGGAGTAAGAGCAACATTGTTACTAGAAGTTTTTATTTCGATGTGGGAATTCATTCCAAATGAGCTAAGTTTGTGTCAGATCCACACAGCTGGATGATGAATCGCTTGTAGATTGAGATTTCAGGCGCCTCCTTGGAAGAGGGAAGAAGTGGTTGAGATGAATTTTTATCGCATGTTTTACGTTGAGTAAAATCTCCGGTTAAGTAATTTGTTATATTCTTGTTTTTTTCTTGTGTGCAATTTGTCTACCTAGCATTTGCTGAAACTGTTACTCTTTGCTTTTAAAAACGAGAACGTTTAACCTTTGCTTTGAAATGGAAGTACCATCTGTATGATAAACAACGTGTTCCAGAGCTAAATTTGGGAAAAAACGAAAACGAAGGGTTTTTGAACCTAAAAATAGAGATCCGTTATCTGTAAGAGTGCGCGTATCCAGAGGGGAGAAGGGAAGGCAGCTTCTTCCTTCCAAAAATAAACAAATAAATAACTAAAACCATGAAAAAAGAAGGCAATAAAAATTATTAATTGACGTTTTAATTTCTAAACGTTATTCCCCCCCCCCTCTTGTATTGGGGCAAACCTAACCTGGCAGCACAAGTATGGTCCGACAAGGCTCTTCACTGCCTTTCCAAGGCTGCCAAGTTTGCGTTGTCTCGACTATAAGAATTTTGTGTCTGATTTTGATAGAGTATATTTCTCCTTTGGGAGTACCTCGAGAAGCGAATGTTGTTATTGTTTATCTCTGTTAATACAGCAATGGAAGTACGCAAGGTGATATAGCGTCAAAATCACTTTCCACTTTCAAGCTCTTCCCCCCAAAAAAAGAGCAAATGTTTTTTATTTATTACCCACTAGTGGTACCCGCACGGCTTTGCATGTAATAAAAAAATTAAAAGGTCTTTTGGTTCGCCTGTATATTAATGTATGGTGAATTTTCTCGCCAATCGGCTTGTACCCATGTTACGGTTATACGTAATGATAATTTCGTATCTCACCAATTGGCTTGTGCCCATGTTACGGTTCCACGTTATGATAGTTTCGTCATTTACTCGTCCATCTTATGATAATTTTGTTCTTAAAATTGGAATAGAAAAAGAATCACATCGAATTTTCGAAAAATCGCTTTGAGGTGCACACCCCCATGCTACAAACTAACTTTGTGCCAAATTTCATGAAAATTGGCCGAACGGTCTAGGCACTATGTGCGTCACAGAGATTTCGACAGACAGACAGACAGAAATCCGGACAGAGAGAGATCCTGACAGACAGAGATCCGGACAGAGAGACTTTCAGCTTTATTATTAATAACGAAAAGAAGACAACACATTCCTTGTAAATTATGAAAAAGTTCAGTTTAGAAAATTTAGGCCCATTTTTCCAGAAGGAGGCAGTTGATCCCCATTATTCCTATACTAGAAAATCACCCACCATGGTATGACGGGTGAAAATTTGCTTCTACATTTGAACTGAACGAAGCAATTGCCTGTTTGGTGATATTTTGATAGTTGAAATTTTAACCCTAACTCCAGTGGATTAACACTAAACTCCAGTGGATAGCGTTGAATGTTTACTTTTCTTCATTCATCACTTCACGGGGTTCATTCCCCTGAAAGGACAAAGTCTTACCAGTAACACTGTTAAGTTATCCACAATAAAGCGTTTCCCTGCATGTCAAAGATTTGAAAAAAAATCTTATCACATTATCCTGCTGTGGCGCGAGTTTCATTGTTGAAACACGCGGGTTACTTCCTCATTGGCTATTATTTATGTGAGGATTGAGTTGATTACTCAATTGAAGGGTCTGCCCGTCTTTCCATATTTTGTTGGATATGCTCTTGAGTATGAAATAGGGAAACATTGATGTTTTTAATTCTTCGCTTTCTAACCTGGAAGAATTAGAAAAATCTCATTTTCGCCATGTTTACTACTCATGCTTTCACTTTTAATTTTATTGGAACGTATCGTAAACTGAAAATTATTATCTTTAAAATACTAGAAAATCGCCCGTCAAGATATGACGGGTGAAAATTGCTTCTACATTTGAATGAAGAAATTGCCTGTTTGGTGATAGTTTGATAGTTGAAATTTAAACCCTAATTCCAGTGGATAGCTTTCATTGTTGACCACTTACCACTTTTCCGTTTCTTCATTCCCCTGAAATGACCGAGTCTTACCAATAAAACAGTTGAGTTACCGGATCGAGTTCAGCCTTGTCCCAATAAAACCTTTCCCTGCATGTTAAACATTACCAAAAACATATTGTCAAACTATCATGCCATCTAGCGAGTTTCATTGTTGATGACGTCAGGAGCGTTACACGATCGTTGACTATCTATCTATCTATCTATCTATCTATCTATCTATCTATCTATCTATCTATCTATCTATCTATATATATATATACATAAAGTAGACGGTGTTTCCTTCTTTCTTTATTTGTTTGTAGCCGATGGCTTGAAGACCCCGTAGTACCTACAGCTCTGGAACTTGGCACGAAATTCGAACGTGCCCCGGGGAGGGGGGGTGCAGTGTGCACCTCAAAGCCGAAATTCTAAATTTTGAATGAGTTATTTTCTAATTAACTATTTGAGCTAAATTATGCCTAATTTTGGAGTAAAAAATTCCCCCTCCCCCCAAACATTATACATCGTTGGAAATGGTTTTCCTTTCCGAACTAGATAATGTTTATGTCATTTCTCACAATCAATTAGAAAAGCAGACATAAGCGATTCTAATAGAGCCAATTTTCAAGGCTTTTCTTTCTAGAAAAAGCTATAACACTATGGGAAGGTTGCCGTCAATGAACCGGTTCCATGACTAAACCGCGAAGATATTTCCTGTACCAGAGTTTGCGCAAGCGCGTAATCAGTTTTAGTACCTTCCTTTGTCTGAAAACAATCTAATGCAGAGTCATCAAGTATCTAAAATTATTTAATCATAATTTTAATCGGTCAGAAACGATTTCTACCATTATTTTACTAATTATTGGGATTTTCATTTAGTTATAACATGTTTTGACTATCACTGATCAATTAAACATGAACATTGACTTAAAAGAGTGCCTTTTAAAGTATAATTCCCTATACTTCATGTTTCATCATGATTCGTCGCAGCAGTAACACCTATAAGAATATTCAAAATGACGCAGTTGCTATCATTGGACCGCTGGGTGTTTCCACGAATGGACCACCTGACAAAGTGATTCATTCATGTTAAATTTCAAATATTGTTGTAACTTCAGTTCAATTACCTCTGAAAATTGATCAATTGTTTTAAAATAAATATGACAATAAAAAAAATAATTTCAGTAATTTGTGTTATAATTTCAAGGCAAAATTTTATTTATAAAAGTGATTAAAAATTTAATACTTAATAATACAGTTTCAAAAACGTTTGCTGTTCCAAAAAAAAACCCCGCAATAATTAGTAAAATATGGCCAGTGGACGAGCGACAGCATGTAACGTGCTACAGTAGGACCTTAACGAAGTCTGCCGACAATATAGAGTCCTGAAAGAAACTTTAAACAGTTGAATGGAAGATAAAAACCGGTTTGTTGTTACCTTAGTCACTTATTAAAAAATTAGGAAATAAGCCCTCCGAAATAGGAATATGATTAGTGAATCATATTTTGAAACTAGAGGAGAAGTTTTTGGAATTACTTCCGAAAAATTAGAGGAATTGATCTTTCAAGAGGCTAAGAAAAATGCCTTGTCCCACAGATGTAATTAAGACAAAAAGTCTGTTAGTTCTATATTCTCTGGTAGTTTGAGACTTAAGCTTCTGGTTTCAGAAATAAAATGGTCAAAAATGTTCTCTAATATTTTAGAGAGCAATCACAATCTTGCGTCGATCGAAAAATTTCAAAATCGATTTAACAAAATTCTCAACAGTTCAAAAGAGGTTGAAAAGATATTAGCTAAGAAAAGTTGCATAGGTTGGGAAAATATCAAGTGGTGATCGAGGTGTGATGACATCAGCTGTGTGTTGTGTGAGTGCTGGTGTTTATGTTCCTCTTATCCGAAAATAAAACATTTTAGAAAATAAATCTATTTTTCTATAACTTATTGTTATTTGTAGTGTTTATTGATCACCTGTTATAAATATTTGTAAGTTACGCATTGATTTTTTAATTTGAGAATGTGGTCCATCGATGGAAACTCGATGGTCCATCCGTAGCAACCGGTAGCCATGAATGGACCACATGCTAAAATATTTTTTCATTCTTTATTGCGTATATTTATCATGAAATTGAATATTATTTTTAAAAGAGAATCATACTGAGAAATTGTTCCTATAATTAAAGCGACATTTGAGTAGTATTTCCTTTTTAAAAAATCGAAAACTGTTATGTGGTTCAATGACGGCAACCTTCCCCTAGGTCCGCTTTCCAGACAATTTTCAACTGTAACACTAGGTCCATTTTCCAATTTCAATTACTTTTTCTAAAAACATTTTGGGGAAAGTTATCATTTTTGCTTATGAATATTTTATTGATATTACTTTATTTTAAATTCATTCTGTGTACGTTAATTGATTTTCTTTTTGATTTGAAAGTCACTTGGCGAATTTGGCGATGAGCAATGGGGTTGCGGAACTATTTTACATTTAAAAGCTACTGTAAATATAATTTTGATGCATTTTTTGTTTATTTTGCAAAATATTTTAAATTTCAAAGGATTGTCTTTAGGTTTTTAAAGGGCGTTTATATATTTTAGTTGAAGAATATGATTACTGGGCATCAGAAGGGGGGGTGATTTTTTTTTCATTCTATAGGGTTTTTTTTTCTCCTCAAACGATAGCTGTTCTATAGATAAATTCTTTTTCACAGGGAGTACGGGATTTCTTTTTCGTCCTAGATGTACTGTGTTTTTTAATTACGTTGTTTTTCTGCTGGGGAATTTTCGTTCAAATGATTTTGTTAGAAAGATTGAATTACTTATCGGCCGGAGTTCGCTTCGCTCGCTAATTGAGTGGGTTACTCTAGCCCAGTCGCGTGGCGAGTTTCTATATAAACAATAGATTTTCGGGATTATTTGCATTTGAAAGCTACTGTTAATGTGATACTATACTGATTTTGCTGGGCGAAACATTTATTATTGCCAAAGAAAGTACACCCGCTTCATTCACAAAAGGACTGGGTTCCGGTAGCGTGGTTGCATGCCGCGTTAGGCGCTGAGCAATCAAGTCTAGGATTATTGTTTTAAAGCAAACGTAAATGTAATTCAATGTTTTGGTGAATTGTTTTGAATTAAAAAGAAACTTTTAATTTATTTTAATCGAATGAAATATATTACTTTTTCTTTCTGACGATTTTCCAATGTCCCACGGGGTTCTTTTTTCGTTAGACGGGTGGGATAGCTAATTAATCGGAGTTCGGTTCACACACTAACAACTGGGTTACGGTAGCGGGGTTTCTGGGTGAGTTTGGCAATAGAGTTTGCGAAACAATTTTACATTTGAAAAGAGACTATTTGACATATTTTTTGTTTATTTTGCGAAACATTTCAAATTGTACAAGAAACCGCCTCACTCACTAAAGAGCTTTAAAGCAACTGTAAATGTAATTTAATGTTTTGGCGAATAGTTTTAAGTTCCAAAGAAACTTTAATATATATATATATATATATATATATATATATATATATATATATATATATATATATATATATATATATATATATATATATATATATATATATATATATATATATATATTGTTGAAATGGTGTGTATGCATTTAAGTTAAAGAAAAATGATAGGGGAGGGATGTCAATTTTTTTTTTAACGTACTTCCTTTAAATTTTTTAGCATGGACATCGCTGTGCGGGTGCTGCTAGTTATATATATAAAGATATGTAGATGCGTATTTGAAGACAAAAAGATCATAGTTTTGCTTCGATGCGGTAGGTAATTCTGATAAAAATGCTTACGAGAAAAGCATGTGCAACCAATGTGAGGGGAAAAGAACATTTGTTTAATTTAATTGAAACTCTTCATTATGTTAATTATTTTTCATTCAATGTTGCTTTTTATTCCATTAAACGCTTTTGAAGGAATTCTGACTAACAATCTATTAATAAGAGAGAAAGAAATCTTCAAGCACAATAAATAGGCACCATTTTAATTTATCAAACTCAATTAACAATAGCCCAAAAATACTTCGTATGGTAAAATAAGCACATAATTAAACTTACGGTTGCAGGAAATGGCCTAACATTTTGACCACATTAAAAGATAAACATATCCAGGTAATAAAAATGAAAGCTCTTTTTAGGAAAATATTTAATGCTTTTTATGTAAAATGTGAGTAGAAAATTTTTATTTTCTGTACTTTTTATACATTAAAAACTTGAAATATAATTATGCCTGCAGTTCTTATATGCTTTGAATAAAAAATTTGTATCATCAACCCTTATTTCTTTTTGTATGAGCAGCCCCTTTTAAAGTGCGGTTAAATTGCGAAAAAAGATAATCATGGTTAATTTCTCGCCATTTTCCAGCTCGAAAGCGCTCTTTATCATTTCCGGTAACGTGTTAATGATATGAAACGTTTAGAATCATTGCATTAAGAGAATACGATGTGTGTGTAGAGGAAGCAATAAACTGTTTATAGACTATTTTACTGTGGGCTATTAAAAAAATGGGTTTTGTAACCATAAATGGCTAATAGACTTGGATATCGATTGTATTAGAACAGTACTTTGTTAAATGTGTCATGAAAGCACGTAATGCCCATGTGTGAACATACAGACGAATAACCCGAGTTTTAATTAATTCCGTTATAATGTTCCATTATATCTTTCATTTTTCTTAAATGAACCTCTTGATTATTATCCCTCTACATCGTTATAAAAAAAAATACGCGAGAATTTTAAGGAATACATTCATCAGGAAATTGAAGTAAAATTACGGAGAATAATAAACTTAGAATCTAATGAAACATTAAAAAAGATTGAGAACTAGAAAAAAAAAAAACACACACACACGCACAGATTCTGCTACGGAAGACGGCAAAGTTGTCGAAGTAAAAGGAACCAAGACCTGTAAATGCTGCAAACGACTGCGAATTTTCAGAAGGAAAAGAACCAAGACTCAGTAAATTGACTGAATGGAAACTCTTCAAGGTCTGTAATAGAACAAAGATAAGATGTCCGAGATTTTTAGTAAAAACACAGATAATTAAATTGATCTAAAAAAAGCGCTACAAGGTCTAATACAACAAAAATAAAATTCGTATGATATTTTGTGAAAACACAGAATTGTTACGAAAAACTGCAAATTTGCAGAAGTAAACGAGCCAAGACTTGGTAACTTGACTAGACTCAAGGTTTCCTATTAATAAAAGGAATCAGCTCTGTAGCCGGAGATCAGACGGAAGTACTAACCAGAGATCTATACTGCCGTGGGCAGATAAAGGTATAGCACTGTCCAACCACGGATTGTATGGAATTTTCAATCTTCCAGATAAGACGAATCTATCTGAATGAGGGGGAAAAGTAAAAATTTGATGCCGGCATTGCGCTCATTTGAATGAGACCCTGCTTCTGCAAAAGCTGGCATCGCTAAAAAATGATAGATTCGACCATTTCCGGCTGTAAAACGGATGTTTGTGTTTCCATACAATCCGTGGTCAGACAGTAACTGCAATTTTTTCTTTTTCTTTTCTTTTTTTTTTGCATTTCCGAAATCCGTTGTACGTTACCTTTATTGTACAAGCTTGCTTATTTGGTTTCCTTTTTTATAAAAAAAAAATCGCGAAAAAAACGTCTAATTCTCACATTTCTCTACCGTTAGTATTGAATCCAACACACATTTATTCAAATATTTCGAAACTTATTCTTGCAGACACTGCCGTTCACCTGCCCACGACAGTATACTAAACCTATGATAGGATTGAATGCGGAAAGATGGCAGGTGAACTGAAAAAGAAAAGACAATTACTTCATTTTGTAATCTGTAGAATAAGCGAGAACGCGAAATCGCGCGTGCTCGCTGATCCTATACCGATTACAAAGTGAAGTGATCCGCTTTCACTTCGAGTTCACACGCCAGTTCTCCGTGGTCAAGCTTTAGGGGAGGGTGGGGCAAGATGAGATACTTAACCAAAAAACAGTTGTGGGGGCAAATTAAAATCATAAATCAATTAGAAAACTATGTCATTATTATCTCTCAAGTATTATAAAAGTATAAAATTTGACTCAATATCCTATTTCCAACAGAAAAATTTTGACGCATGTTTTAAATTAGATGGGTCAAAATCCCATCTTACCCTACCAGGTGGGGTAAAATGAAATTCAATGTTTGCATAAGTCATAAAGATGAGCAGCTTCATCGTCCTCATCCTCCTCTCCTGCACACGATCAATGGGCCTATTACTTGCTTTCGCAGCACCTAATAAGTCCTACTTTCGATTGGGAATATAAATGTCCACAGTAAAGGCATTCGACACCAGGAGGCTCAGACGACGATGAAGACTCGGATGGTTTTAATTTAAGTACAGTTTTTTGTTTTTAATTTCCCAGTCTGTATTCTTTTGTTTTTATCTTTTGACTGGCCAACTTTCATTGCTGTACGAGTTGATGGGGTAAATGAAAAAATGTCATCCAAATCCCTTTTTCACGTTTCGTTTCTTCTTTTTTTTCTCGATTTTCTCCTCTTCCTGCTTAGATTTTTACATTCTCTTCTCTTCTCTCTGCTTAGATTTTTTTATTTTCTTCCGTTCGTTTTGAGCCTTCACCACAAAAGTTCCCTTCTTTTAGTCCGCAAGATGGTTTCGTTTTTCCAAAGAAAAATTAGTTTTCATGGGGCCCAAAGGCTTAACTAGATTTAAACTTGTGATTTCATTATTTGAATAAATTTTTCCAGTTGTCGAAACCGTAAAAACACCTCTGTCCAATTGCTGTTATTTAGCTTCTTTCACTTTTCTTTGAAGTGTTGCCAGTGGTTATTATAAGTTCGGGATGCTTTCTAAAATCCCATTTCTCCACTCACTATGCATTCAATAGCATGTTGCATCGATTCTAGTTACCAAATTCCCATGTTCGTCTTTCTTTTCACTATCTTAAGAAATCTCAAAAGAATAAAAAATCAAATCGCAATACATGTGGGGTAAGATGAGATAGTATTCCATCATGCCCCTCGTATAATATCTCGTCTTGCCCCACTGACGCCATTTGGCGTGTTCCTTGTCGACTGAAGTTCAGGTTATAAATAAAATTACATTAAATCACTGTAAATTTATCCTTTAGAGTTGCGGATTACGATTATAGGAGAGTACAAACGATTAGTAAAATCGTACTCGCCAAACTACACTTGGAAAGGTGTTCCAACAAAATAAGAGCACGGCGAAGCGCACGAAAATTGAGAGAAAAACTTTATGCACTGCAAATGCAGTGCACAACCTGGTTGATTCGACCAACATGGTTTCTACTTCTCCCAACGCAACTACTTGACTACTTTTCCGCTAGATAATAGCACCCATCTTGCTAGGAGCTTCAGTATTTCATCTTACCCCGATATTCCATCTTGCCCCACCTTCCCCTACTAACGCTCTCGTTTGACGACAAAATAGAATCCTTTAGAGTAGAGCCTCTTTAGAGGACAGATCCACCTATCCGACATTTTGGTTCCAAGAGAACTTTCAAGAGTCTTGTTTCAAGTAATTGGACATACGTAGTTTTTGTCACTGGCTGCTATCAAATCTCTTGAAAAGGGTAGGTCGACTTATCCGACATTTTGGTTCCGAGACAGCTTTAGATCCAACTTTGTTTCTAGTATTTATAAATACGTTATAATATTCGCTAGTTGCTTTGTCGTAAAACAATTGATGATAAGCTGAGTAAAATCACTTAAAGTAAACCTAGAAAGATAACTTAGTTCACAAATTCAACAAAAATGTGTTGGGAAATGTTTACTGTAATGAAAAAAAAGAAACCCGGAGTCGGAGTCGGCATGTTTTCGAACGACTCCGACTCCTTTACCCCAAATTCCGTCCGACTCCGACTCTTCGACTCTTACTTCGACTCCACAGCCCTGATAAGAAGTAACAAAGCATAACGCTTTTGCCGATTTCAATCACCTGGTTTGTTTTTACCAGGACGTTTTTTGCCGTTCTAATCAACATTTCTAAAAGATCAGAACAAACTATAATAACTGAAAAAATGTGTTTAAAACAATTCCATTCATATTCATTAACATTATGAACTTGGCTGTACCCTATTTTGAAATAATACTCAATTTTAATAAATGAAAAATTAGCAGTAATCACATTTCAGTTATGCATAGTATAATAATACACAGCGAATTAAAACCTCGTAATTTTTAAATGAGGTCATATTACACCGATATATATCAACATATTGTCCATCCACGGATTGTGTGGAATTGGAAACGTCCAGTCAAGACGATCCTATCTGATTGAGGGAGAAAAATAAAGGTCTGATGCGCGCGTGTTCCACTCACATGAATGAGACTCTGCTTAATCAAGAGGCGAATATACATCTGTAAATGCTGACATTCCTAAAAACTAATTGATTCGTCCATTGAAGCCTTTAAACAGAATGTTTGCCTATCCATACTATCCGTGGTTAAACAGTAATTTCATATCACATGAACCTTTTGCAACAATTGTGCTGAAATCTTTACTGGAATGTATAATAAGCTGCAACTGAGATCATTGAACTATAACTGGTTCATATAATTATTTTAACTGTAAATAAGCAAACCAATATTCTCAAAACAAATTTAAAAATCCATCAGTACATTCAAGAAATTGAACACACATATTACATATGTACAGCTACAAGTAGGTAATTATTTTTATTCAGTTGTTTTTATACCACTTCAAGCAAGACAACAAATTAATGTTTTTACGCGATTTATGGGAAATGTGAAGATTTGATTTAAATGTCACTCAAGTACTGTTTCTAAATTTCTATTCAATTCAAAGTATAAGAAGAAAGATTTCTTCCAAGAACAAAGATTTTCAGCAACAGTGGAACATACTATTACTTCCAAATTGCAAATACATGGTTCACTTGTCCTGTCTTGTTCAGCCGACGGTATAAATTCATGCTTTCTTGTGCAATTTTACATGGTTTAAGTCAGAGCAAAAATTGCATGCCTCACTTGCCAAATCGATTAACTCTATAAAACAAAAAGTCGATAAAAGTGATGAAGAAGACAGTGTTATCTATAGGAGTGAATAGGCCCTCGTGCCACATTTTCTGCCGTCACATGGTCAGAAATGTACTGAACCAAAACTTTAATATAAATTCACATGCTAAGCATTGATAAAGCACTATTAAAGCAAAAATGAGGATTTTTTTTCAAAGTGGAGTAATTCGATTTGGCAATTGAAGCATCTAATTATTACTTACGAACAAACCATTTTTGTCCAAATAGTATTTTTTAATTATTTTTGAAAGTCTGAAATAGTGAAAAGAAAACCTCGTATTTTCAATTATTATCTACCTTCCCAGAAAATTAACACAGTGATACAGAATCGCAACAGAAGCTAGTTCCAAAGATGTGCGTTAAATTACGTTTACATTCATAATTGAAATAAGAAATGCTACCGAAAGAACACGGACTACTGTCAGTAGAAAAATATCCACTCACCTTGCGCAGTTGAAAAGTTAAACTGTGGCCTTATGGTCGCGTTCAAGTCGGCACACATCTTTAAAATACTAACAAGTACTAACATTGTAAAAGCTTAAAGCGGTTTAAAAACATTTAAAGGTAGAAACTACAGCCTGACGAGGCAAAGAATGAACTGCTCCCAACCGCAGCGTGCAAACTTTCAAAACGTCAACACAAGCACTCGCGAGTCGAGTTTGGGCTTCATTTTGCTGGCGCTGCAATTTGTATATTTCAGAGTTAATTTCTGTCAACAGTCATAACAATGGGGTTGTTTCCTTCAGTAAAAAGTACTACTTTTAGTCACTGAAATTGATAGAATAAGCAAAAAAAAAAAAAAAAAAAAACACATAGAGCTAGTAAAACTTATATTTTCCCAACAGTTATTTTTTATTTAATTTTTTTAATTGTCCGATTTTGGAAATAAGGTGTGGTTTTTATGAGGTCATAAGTGATGTATTTTCGCGTGCTATTAAATTGCGGCAATAAATGTTTACGCTTTGCTGTAAATCGCGTTGCCAGACTATGATAATTTACGCTGTGCGCTAATGGCATCAGTAATTGGCATTTCATCTCTTGTGATGTCAAGTGCAGAAGCGTAAAAATGAATTTCAATCTGCGCACCGATTAAAATAATTGTTAAAAAATAGTAAACTTTGTCAAGCTATTTTAAAAATGGCCAAATCCAATGTTTTTTAAGCATGCTCTTTCAGAAAAAATATTTTTAAAATGTCGAAGACGACCCCATTATTTTCGTATTCTTCTTAAAACGTTTCAGCCTTGCAACTTTGAGTCAAAACGCAATTATTAACAGCGTCAAGTGTCATTTAGTCATCTAAAAAAACATTTCAGCTCGAAAACTAAACGATATCAGACCATGAGACGCACGAGGCCTAAAATTTATAATTTTCTTCAAAAAAATCAAATTTTTCTCAATTTTTTTGAATAACAGAAAAAAATGTTTAAATTACTTCAAGTTTTAAATAGTGAGTAATATAGTTAGGAATTATAGTCAAATCAAAGGTTTTGTTCTCATGCGACATTGTAGGTTCCCGCATAGTACGCAAGAATAAGGATTTTTTAAAACTTCAAGTTCAAATTTTCAAAATAAATGTATAAGCTTTTATTTATTTATTTATTTATTTTTTTGCAAATCTTAGCAGTTAAAATTCATTTTGTGTTTGAAAACTGTTACTATATTCGAACTTTCAACTGAAGTTTTGCGATTTTTGAATTGACCACGCCATTTTGACTCTGATGAACAAGTCATCTACGGCTTCTCTATAGTCTCTGACAGTAGGACAGCCAGTTTCTGAAAAGGTAATTACGTGAAGTTACTGAAAAAAGAGCCTTACCAACACACCCGCCTAAAATTTAAAATTATTCCAGTTTGACTCTTTGCACTTTATTATCAAAAGTACTTAATGTTGACATGCGCACGGAATGAATGTGAAAGAAAAAATTCCCGTATGAGCAACAGACTTCTATAAGGACCCAACGTGGTCTGGTGGTCCCAACGTGGGGGCAATTTAGCTCTTCAAGGGGCAATAGATTCGTGAGGGGTGATTGGGGAGCGCCGAGTATTTAAGACAAAATAACAAAAATAAAAATCCATTGAATATCAAAGCTGAAAAAGTATAAGAAAACGAGTGTTAAGAGTTTAAACAAGGAATCACAACAAAATAAACAAATTAAAGTTCAGGAGCTTCCTCTTCGCATTCTTCTTTGAACCTTGAAGAATTTTTTCATCATTCATCCCCACGTTTATGAATTTTTAAATTTCTTTTTCCGTTCTTTCGTTTTTTTTTTTTTGTAAAATAATTTTTAAGAACAATTGTTTTTAATTCCCCCAAACTCCTATTTAAATAAGAAGTTCCGTTCGGAACTGAACGAGACTACTTTCCCGTATGCCAACATCGACTCTCTAGTACTTAATCCATTTGAAAATGCTGGTTTCTTTTCTTCCTCGCTTTGATTAATGAATGATGAAAACATTGTCCATATTCACATATGAAATTTGGTTCAGTGTGCCGCAAGAATCCAGCAACTATCAAGTGCGCAGTGAAGTAAAAAAGGTTGAGAAGCACTGCCCTATTACACATTTGAAATCAAAATGGCTTTACGGTAAGTCAGAGGGTTGAATTTTTCTTTATTAGTTGACTATTTGCCATGGGTTTCAGCGTCAGAGTTGAAAAAAGTACACTGCTCATATAAGCTGCAATTATTTTGACACTGGTAGATATTAGTATAAACTAGATATAGAAAACACATAAACATAGACGGGAAACTTATTCAATAAGCTTAATCTGTACCTTTCGAATGAAAAAAAAAAAGAAATTTCTTCTCCGTACCCATACAATCATTTACGATGCACAAAATGAAAAAAAAGAAAAAAAAAAGTGAAGCTGTTATCTAAATACTTGTCCCGTGGGATTTGAACAAGTACTACCGTAATTAAACAGATATTCTTTTCTTCTCTGTGTTTGTTCAAAGTGAGGGAAGCTTTCTGCAAAACTTATCGAGATACTTGATTTGTAGCATTTAAAGAGTAACTACGTAATTTAACAGGGATTCTCGGTAATTTTCTATTTTTACTGAAACTGTTAACAATATATTCTTTTGAGAAAAAGAGATTCTTAAAAAAAAAAACTTTAAATTACGTCACATAATTAAGTAATGACACGTTGACATGTGCAGAAAATAAGGCACATGCTACATGAATCGCCATTTGATTTAGCATAGATAAAAGTAATTAATATTTTTGATACTTAAAGCGCTCGATCACTCAGCAGCGTTAACTAACATGAAAAAGTTTGAACTCGAACAGAATAAATCATTTTAACACACACTCTCTCTCTGTCATATTGACCTTGAACATTTCATATCAAAAACTCAAGACCACGCAATTTGTGCATGTGTATACTGTGGGGCCGATTTTGACCTTCTGCCCCACATGCCTGGAAAGGGATATCTATCCCCTGAACCTTCATTCCGCTACAAATAGCCTCCCTCGCATTTTTAAACGTCTTTTAGGTTAAGAAGAGTTGACCTTTTTGTCGCGGCGCGGCGGTACATTTTTCCCGTGCAGGAAATAAGTTCAGACCCCCGAGCAGTTGCATCTCATAAAATAGAGAGTTAGAAATAAACACATTTTGGCGGGAAAGTTTCCCTCCGCTTGTTTTGAGTAAGCGACACTTGGAATTTTCTGTGACACCCGCAGTGGGTCAAAAGGGGTTAGCTTTTCTTTCGGACATTTCAAACATTTTCCCCCTTTCCGAGTCATAGCTGTAGGATATAACTTCTGAAGTTCTGACATTTTCGAGCCCATAAAATAGAAGACTTGGGAATAACAAAATTCCATTCTGACACTTTGCGACACTCCGTACCCCATAAAGCATAGGGTTTTCCTGGAAGCTGGATCTCCAGATGTTGAACTATGATCCCCAGAGAATGTGCCCCGATCAGGGAACTTTATCCCCCTGTATAAAACAAGGAGTTAAGATTTTTCGTGAGGGGAAGAGAGAGTTTTGGGAGAGAGAGGATAGAGTTTGGAGGATAGAAGAGCTTTCCCGAGCTCTGGGTGTTTCTCCGAGACGTCTTGTCCGGAGTCATGATAGAAACGAGTGCCTTTGGATTACTTCATTGATAGGGGACTGAAATCTTGGTACGTACAATACTAGCTCCCACTTCCCACAACTTAATTTAAACCAGTAGATTAAAGTTTAATTCCTTTGGAGAGCAGAATCATGATGTACTTAATTATTGAAATCTTTAATGTTTTGAATGTAAATATTTAACTCCTAACTAAATATCTAAGCTTAGTTTAGAACTGTATATGTACTATTTTATTTAATAAACTTTCAAAGTGCAAAAATGAATCCAACTATTATTCCTACAGTCCAAAAGTCCACCAAATCATAACACAACGCATTGTACGAACTCCACTAGGGGGTTTCGGCCCAGCAGTAAATCAGCCATCCCCCCAGGGTCCCTTCACTGGAGAAAGGGAAACCGAAACTAACTCGCTGAGTTCTTCGCGCTCGTGTGTTCTGCGTTTTATGACATCTACATGAGCCTGAACTGCTCAAACCCAATATCTTGTTTGGTGGTTTCTGAACGTGAACCAGAGCATATCAAGATGCGCGAATTTCAAGTCTCCAATATTTCCGTTTATGACTCTGTGCCGTTTACTACAATCCTCCGCGTGTGCCATTCCATAAAATATTATGCTCTTGTAAGTTCACTTATCAAGATGAAGGATATCAGAATCTACAACATATAGTGTTATTTAATTGTTCGTCAACATAGAGGAGAAACTGCGATTTTTCCACAATGCAAAAGAAAAAAAAAATGTTTTCCACGTATGCAACGTAACGTTGTGTGTGTTTCACAATACAAAGGAAAACAGTGCTGTTTACATAAACATAAAAAGAAAAGTGCTTTACGTGTCGGATATTCGAAGCAAAGTGCGTATTGTGTGTATACGTGAGAAATACGTTTTCTCACTTCACGAGATACAAAGTTCTCTCACGAACTAGTTCCTACAAATACGGTGTTATGTGTGCGTGCCTTTAATTAATATGGAAAAAAACTATAACCTTTTATTAACCTTCAGAGACTATGTTCACTCCATACACTTTACAGGAAGTGTAAAACAAACTCTGTGGTGTGTGTGCCTATCAACATGGAAAAAAAAAAAACTATTACATCTTTTTCTTCACTTACAAATTTTTTTTTCTGTACATGTACTCTTTCTGCAATTAAAAAAAGAAAAAAAAACTTTAAATTTTTTTCTTGTGATATGTGAATATCAGTCGATTACGGACATCCAGAAGAAACCAACGTGATTAAGATCCCAAATGTATTCTATACATGTATTAATGCATATTTCAGATTACATGCAAGATTTTTTTTAATTATGGCTAAATTTGATGAAAATTTGAATGTATGATACGTCGCTCTTGTTATGATTATTATTCCATTACAATTCACTGTATATTTTATTTTATTTTTTTTTACATTACTGTAGTTTGTGTATATATGTTACCAAAGAGAGAAAAAATACTTCACTCATTCTAACATTTTTTTTTCTTTTCTCTGGTTTACACTTTGAACTTGAAATTTTTTTGAAAAATTATATTTTATGCATATTTATTCAATTAATAAGTTTACCTTTACATCTGCTCTCCAGTTTTTCTTTTCCCGGAGGAGGGGCAGGATTGTGGGGCCGATTTTGACCTTCTGCCCCACATGCCGGGAAAGGGATATCTATCCCCTGAACCTTCATTCCGCTACAAATAGCCTCCCTCGCATTTTTAAACGTCTTTTAGGTTAAGAAGAGTTGACCTTTTTGTCGCGGCGCGGGGGTACATTTTTCCCGTGCAGGAAATAAGTTCAGACCCCCGAGCAGTTGCATCTCATAAAATAGAGAGTTAGAAATAAACACATTTTGGCGGGAAAGTTTCCCTCCGCTTGTTTTGAGTAAGCGACACTTGGAATTTTCTGTGACACCCGCAGTGGGTCAAAAGGGGTTAGCTTCTTTCGGACATTTCAAACATTTTCCCCCTTTCCGAGTCATAGCTGTAGGATATAACTTCTGAAGTTCTGACATTTTCGAGCCCATAAAATAGAAGACTTGGGAATAACAAAATTCCATTCTGACACTTTGCGACACTCCGTACCCCATAAAGCATAGGGTTTTCCTGGAAGCTGGATCTCCAGATGTTGAACTATGATCCCCAGAGAATGTGCCCCGATCAGGGAACTTTATCCCCCAGTATAAAACAAGGAGTTAAGATTTTTCGAGAGGAGAAGAGAGAGTTTTGGGAGAGAGAGGATAGAGTTTGGAGGATAGAAGAGCTTTCCCGAGCTCTGGGTGTTTCTCCGAGACGTCTTGTCCGGAGTCATGATAGAAACGAGTGCCTTTGGATTACTTCATTGATAGGGGACTGAAATCTTGGTACGTACAATACTAGCTCCCACTTCCCACAACTTAATTTAAACCAGTAGATTAAAGTTTAATTCCTTTGGAGAGCAGAATCATGATGTACTTAATTATTGAAATCTTTAATGTTTTGAATATAAATATTTAACTCCTAACTAAATATCTTAGCTTAGTTTAGAACTGTATATGTACTATTTTATTTAATAAACTTTCAAAGTGCAAAAATGAATCCAACTATTATTCCTACAGTCCAAATGTCCACCAAATCATAACACAACGCATTGTACGAACTCCACTATGGGGTAACGGCCCAGCAGCCGTGACCATTCCGAACGGTTATTGACGACGCGAAATTTATGTTAGTGAACGGCAGCAGTAAATGATGCCGTGACCATTCCGAACGGTTATTGACGACGCGAAATTTATGTTAGTGAACGGCAACAGTAAATGATGCCGTGCAAATTTGAATGTTTATTGATTACGCGATTTTTAATTTAGTCAAAGGCAACATTAAATGATATCGTGACTTTTTCTATTTTGCTAGAGAAATTACTTTGTTTGCATTCATTATAGTTGGATTCATCTTATCACTTTATACTTGTAATATTATATCACTTTTAAATAAGACTCAATTATTTTCTCGGATTTTAAATGGTGTCTATTTCTTTACGTAGTCATGTCTAAAAACAATTTAAGGCTCTTGAAATTTTTTTTTGTTTGAATTTATACTTGCTGATTTTTTTGTGAAATGAAATTATTATTTATCGCTTTAATTTTTCTCTATTATGACGGATCGATATTGAAAATGTATTTTATTTGTGTTCTTTTGAGAAAATTTATTGCTTTATTATTTGTTTATTGAAATATTTTGCCAAGAAAAAAAAATTGTAATCATGCAAAATACAAACTCCGAAAATCCTCCCGCTGGTGCTAATTCCCTCCCCATTATTTCAAAACTAGCCACCTTTCAGTCCCTTATCCCACAATTCGATAACTCTTCTGCTGTCACACCCCGATATTTTGTACAATTAGTTGATAGTCTTACCACCGCATCCAATTGTTCCGATGAAGAGAAATTGTTTGTTATAAAATCACGAATCCGAGGTGACGCATTAAACCATTTGATAAACTGCCCGGATCTATCTTCTGAGCTTAATTATGGTAATTTCAAAACTAAATTCTTAGATTTTTTTGAAATTAAATCCAGTTTAACATCACGACAACAGCTATTTTCATCGTGTAAAATGTACGAAAAGGAGCCAGCTAAGCACTTTGCTGCTAGGGTAGCAACCGCCACATTGAAATTTTTTGGCGACATCGCGTTAGAAAACGATGACGTTAAGAAAATTTATAATAACACAAAATTGTCCAAATTCATTGACGGCTTACGCCCAGAATTCAAACAATCAGTCTTAATGAAAAATCCCACGGAATTCCAGGAAGCGGTCGACTTCGTGGGATTACTACAGTTGAACAGAATTGAAAATGAACACGCAGTAAATAACACAAAAACTCAGACAACAACCTCGCCGACTAACAGCGATTTTGCTACCATCCTGTCCGAACACGCGCGTGCCACGCACGAAATGATCTCATCCTTAACTAAAGATATCCAGGATTTAAAAATCTCTTCAAACTTTCGTGAATATCGAAATCAATATCAACCCAGAACAAATAACTTTAGAACTCCACCTAATTATAGGCAAAATTTTTCAGGCAATTACAGATCAGAAAATACACACGGGCAAAATAATTCCCGAAACTTCAGACCTCCACCCACATACGAACAAAACTATGCGCGACATTGCGAAATTTGCAATAGGACGAATCATTACACAAGCGAATGTTATTTCCGAAATCGCACAAGAAATGACATCCCCGTCCTCCCCCCACAGAATCAGTTCTCCAGCAGATCCCCTTACAACAACTCTTATCTCCCGCGCCAAAGTTTCCATCCTCACTTTCAGTCCCAGACCGAGAATAACAGAGATCAGCAGTGCGCTTTTCCTCCATCTCACCCCTCCACAAATCAAGAGGTGGGGCTCGCAGGAATAAGAGAAAAAAATGAAACGGTTAGCGATCCCCAAACCGAGAAATATAAGCCGTTTCCATGCGTCTTGAATACCCAGAAAATTGACCCAAATATTTCAAATTTTTATTTACCCGTATTACTAATGAAATTTGCAGGCCTCGACACTGTTTGTCTTGCTGATAGTGGGGCTAGTGTCAGCCTCCTTGATGATTTTGTGTACAAGAAAATTAAAAATGATCCTTTAATTAAACCTGTTAGTAAGGACATTTTGATAAAAACCATTTCAGGCGAATCTTTAAAATTTGAGTGTTGTGTTTCCGTACCAATAACAATAGGTGATAAGCATTTTCGACACAATTTTTTTGTTACAAAAAATTTTCCGTCCCAATACAGGGCTATTTTGGGCTATGATTTTCTAAAATTACACAAATTTCACCTTAATTTTCACAATGACACGCTTGCATCCAATACTGTTTCAACGAGACTTTATGATGCTAATTCCACTTCATTTAATAATTTGCCTTCGTCCACAGCCACTCTCAGGAAAAAGCACACGCTGCAACCACACGAAACCAAAATTATTGATTTATCCGTCGATATCCCCGCTAAAGTAGGAGACGACATTTTGTTAACTCCAATTTTACGTAATCCGTTTGTAGAGTTACATTCAGCGGTTGCGAAAATTTCAAAGGATAAAACTGTTTCGGTTGTTATTTCAAACCTTTCTTCGGAGGAAATATCCCTCAACAAAAATACAAAAATGGCAAACATTAATTCGGACATTGAAATACGGGATATGAAAAAAATTAAACAACTAAGGAAGGATGAGTTTAAGGAATCGGATTTTAATTTATCGCATTTAAATAACGAAACAAAAACCAAACTTCTTCAACTGCTGTACAAATATGCAGATATTTTTAGTACCAGAATCTACACTATGGGCAGATCAAATATAGAAACTCCAAATCTACACGTAGACCCATGCAAATTACCTTCCACACGCCCTTATTCCGTACCTGAATCTCTTCGATCGGAATTAAAACGGCAATTGAATGAATTAGAAGAATGTGGGGTAATTGAACGTTCATCTTCCCATATAAGTTTCCCACTGATAATGATAAAGAAAAAAAATGAGAGTAATGACCCTGCAAAACAAAAATGGCGATTGGTTGTAGATTTTAGGGAACTGAACAAAAATTTGCGATACCAAAAACATAATTTACCTCTTATTCACACACTTTTGGAAAATTTGAAAGGTTCACAACTATACACATCACTCGATCTCTCAAACAGTTTTTGGCAAATACCTTTAAAACCCGAAGATAGGGACATGACTTCTTTTAGCACAATTTATGGCACATATCGTCATCGCTCTCTACCGCAAGGTATTAATGCCGCACCAGAAATTTTCCAAAGCTATTCCGACAAATTACTATCTCCAATTTCTGACCTCAATATTGCTAATTACATTGATGATTTTTGCTTAGGCGCCGATTCTGTTGATCAAATGCTTTTCAAATTAGATAAATTGTTCTCCCGACTTCGAGAATTCGGAGTCGCGGCGCGGCGGTACATTTTTCCCGTGCAGGAAATAAGTTCAGACCCCCGAGCAGTTGCATCTCATAAAATAGAGAGTTAGAAATAAACACATTTTGGCGGGAAAGTTTCCCTCCGCTTGTTTTGAGTAAGCGACACTTGGAATTTTCTGTGACACCCGCAGTGGGTCAAAAGGGGTTAGCTTTTCTTTCGGACATTTCAAACATTTTCCCCCTTTCCGAGTCATAGCTGTAGGATATAACTTCTGAAGTTCTGACATTTTCGAGCCCATAAAATAGAAGACTTGGGAATAACAAAATTCCATTCTGACACTTTGCGACACTCCGTACCCCATAAAGCATAGGGTTTTCCTGGAAGCTGGATCTCCAGATGTTGAACTATGATCCCCAGAGAATGTGCCCCGATCAGGGAACTTTATCCCCCTGTATAAAACAAGGAGTTAAGATTTTTCGTGAGGGGAAGAGAGAGTTTTGGGAGAGAGAGGATAGAGTTTGGAGGATAGAAGAGCTTTCCCGAGCTCTGGGTGTTTCTCCGAGACGTCTTGTCCGGAGTCATGATAGAAACGAGTGCCTTTGGATTACTTCATTGATAGGGGACTGAAATCTTGGTACGTACAATACTAGCTCCCACTTCCCACAACTTAATTTAAACCAGTAGATTAAAGTTTAATTCCTTTGGAGAGCAGAATCATGATGTACTTAATTATTGAAATCTTTAATGTTTTGAATATAAATATTTAACTCCTAACTAAATATCTTAGCTTAGTTTAGAACTGTATATGTACTATTTTATTTAATAAACTTTCAAAGTGCAAAAATGAATCCAACTATTATTCCTACAGTCCAAATGTCCACCAAATCATAACACAACGCATTGTACGAACTCCACTATGGGGTAACGGCCCAGCAATACGGTGAAACTTTGCTGCTGAAAAATTCCAAACATTTAAAATAAGATTCAGATATTTCAAACAATTTGGTGCCTTACACTAAGTAATATTAAAACAAGGGCAGATAATAGATCTGGGATTGTCAGAATAAATGTTTCGGCCTTTAACCTTCGTGATACATTTTCCCGACGTAAAGAAGAGTTAAAACAAATTAGTCAACGTCAATTCAAAGGTGAACAAAACAGATATTTAGGGCGCATAAAAAATGAAAATATTGTTAGTGATTACAATACTTCCTTAGCTTTGTATTGTAGCATGACTAGAACTTTAGAACAGCAGCAGTGTAAAGGTAGCGCTCATACTAGCAACAAGACCGCAGACGCTAGGGCAGGAATTAATCTTTATCCTTTGGCAACGAACTAAATTTATTATTGTTTTCCAAGTTCTAAAACTTTGTAAGAAAAAGAAAATGGCTGAAAATGATGTTTGCAAAAGGAATAGCCGCTATCCATATAGATTCAATAAAATAAATAAATGAAAATTGAAATAGTGTATAAAAAATATTGTTTACTGTCCAGAAACTAAATTTTAAATTGAGTACGAAAATTTTTACGCGTTGGTCTCATTTGGTTTAAAGATTGTAGCGAAAAGGAATTTATCAAGTCAACTCCGGCACGAAACCTGGAGGTATACTTGTTTTTATCAACCTGTTAATCAAAGTGGCAAGATTAATAAATCGATGCGATAACACTTCGTACAAAGAAATACTGGTAGAAAACAAGATTTGGGAACTTATTATTGTTCGGTAATTATGCATAACTTTCTATGAACAAAATTAACATTGATGTCAACTTTTGTGCATTTCATTATTTGTTCGAAAAATAAATTTTATCGGAAAGCATAAATTTTTCTTTCTATGACTACAGACTTGATGGAAAGGCGAAAATTCGATTTACAGGCGGAAATGGACGCATCTACAGTGGCTCCCAAAAGTGTTCGTACACCTAAGACTTTCAGCGAAATTGGCCCCTATCCATTGGTTAGAATTAATATTTCGGAATAGGTACTTAATTATAAGATCTATGATCAATTTTTAACAAAACTACATGAAAGGTTTTTAAAAAATATTAAAACTTATTTTTTAAAAATGAAAAACCAAAAAGTGCCAGAAATTTTATCTCACAAAAGTCTTCGTACACTTTAAAAAAAAGTCTATATATTATTGAATACTCTAACGTTTTATTAAGTTATTATTTAGTAGAATATCATGCAGTATCAACAACACCTTTTAAACGCCTGGGAATAAATTTCATTCTTTTTTCTTTCTTTTTTTTTGCGTAACTTCTGAGTAAGTGTTCAACCACACTTTGAGTCTTACTGTTTCTAACTCTATTTTCGTTTCAAAGCCGTATTTTCGTAATCTAGCCACCACATATCTCTAAATATGTTGTATCAAGTTCAAATCTGGAGATTGAGGGGGTATTTTCTAAACTTTAGGACTATTTTCGAGGCACTAGACGCAAACGTTAAAAACCGCGTGCTTCTTATTGTTATCTTGATAAAAAACAAAGTTGTTTTTTATCAAGATAACAATAATAACCAAATTTGATAACAATGATAACCAAATTTTTCGCTAATAGTTCAAAATTCGGATTTAAAATACTTAAAGGAACGGCGTGATTCATTATTTCATCAAAACATTCCAAACTACCAAGTCCTGATGCTGATATGCACCCTCACACTATAACACCTCCACCGTCCTGATCAACTGATGCAACTAAGTTCTTAAGATTAAGTTCCAAATTTTTTTCTTCTACTTACAATTATACAACAATTTAACCAAAATGTTGAATTCATTTTTATCTGTAAGTAAGACGTAATTGTAAAACGTTTTGAGCTTATTTATTATTGATTTTGCGATGAAAAGAGTAAGCTTTCTGTTTTTCTCACGACCAGGAAAATTTCTGCGGGAAGAGGTCCCATTTAACCCAGCTAATCAGAGCACTTGGTGAACAATTTTAGGTGAAAATTAAATGTAAAATTTTTCATTTAACTCTGCAGAAACATTTACAGCACTCAAATGTGTATTTTTCATAATTTTTTAAACTTTAAATCTTGGATCACGCTTTGTTAACTTTGCCAGAAACCCTTTTCTTAACTTGTTTTCAGTCCGATTCTTTTCTTTAAAGCATTTTATCTAGCACTTTACTATGGAATGGTATAAATCAGGGCTGTCCAACTGCAAAGAGCCCACGGGCCAGAATTCCGGTCACTGATCACCTGGCGGGCCGATAATAGAACGAGTTAGAGTTATTCTCGTTGTCATAGCAATCTAAAAAATTAGAGCAACATCAACTTTGGTTAAGCGAGGATAATAGGCAATTCGTGATTGCTCAGAAAAAGAAAACCCTACTGGTGAACGTTTTTTAAGTTAGCTAATGGAGACAGAATATTAGACTATTGAAGATTGTATGATAAATACTCCTAGAAATACCAAATATTGATCTTTGTTTGAAACTTCCTCCTCACTAAAGGACAAAAACCCATGCACTGCCTTTTTTTGACTAAAAAAAGCCTTTCATTTTCCTTTTAATTGAGAAAATCAATCCACTCCCTTAGTTTCTTATTGTTCTGAAGAATCGTTAACTTTTTTTCTCAGCTAAAAAGAAGTCGTTAAGTTTCGGATGAAATTAAGAGAAAAAACTCAGGACTTTTGCCAGCATGTTTAAAGGCTTTAAATTTTTTCTGGTTTTAAATTTTTCTCGAAATCGAGAGAAAAACATAAAATTATCATAAATTAAGAATACACTTTCAGTGCTGATGAGCTTGGTGTGAGAAATAGCCATGACATGAATCGATAAGGGAGGTTTGAGAAATAATAATAAAATATATATAAATAAATAAGCGGATATTTGCTCAGTATTGAGTTTAAGTAACACAGACTTCAATCATTTATGAAAAACTAATTATTTTATGCTGCGAAATAATGTTAGAACAAACGAGGAAAGCTATAAAAATTATATTTCCCAATATTTTTTTTTAATGGAATGCAACATATGACTTAAAAGCACAGATGCAAGTAAAGCAAAGAATCTCAAATATTTGCACACTAAATTAATTAATCAAATAATCAACTAAGTTGTAAAACAAAAGAAAAATGCTAAAAATTCAACAATATTTTCCATGAAGTTGCATTGCTAGAATACTAAGTTAAATAATTACTCTTGTGCATAAACAACAAATTAAGAAAAAGCATCGTCAAAAAGCAGAAATACCGATTACTGATGACACGTGTTTCGGCCTTC
Source organism: Uloborus diversus (assembly GCF_026930045.1). Taxonomy (NCBI): domain Eukaryota; kingdom Metazoa; phylum Arthropoda; class Arachnida; order Araneae; family Uloboridae; genus Uloborus; species Uloborus diversus. The sequence goes on from NC_072734.1 coordinate 95,407,314, forward strand.
AACGTCTTTTTCAATGCGAAAGAAATGAGCTTACAGATGTCTTTGTCCAATGTCTTTTAATCCGTTAGCTCTTGTATTGAAAAAGGCGTTCCTTGCAACGCCGAAACATATGTCTGAAGCAATCAGCATTTTGTGCTTTTTGGCTTTGTCTTTTCTTATTTTACTAGGATACTAGATGTGTTGTGAAATTTTTTGGATGTTGAGCTATAGCTTCTCAATCTATCATTTTACATCAAAGAGAGATACAGTTTGAATACTTTATTAGTAAAAAAAAAGCTAAACTATTAAAGCTAACTAAAATTTTACCAATAATTTGTAAATCAGCTTTATTTCGATAAGTAACCTTTTGGAAAAAAACTATTACTTGTTCGCTCTTATGTACCCCCCCCCCCTCCCTCGTGATATATTTGCTCAAAGTTTCTAAGGCAATTAGAACGGCTGAAAATAATGACAAAGAATTAGAATCTTCATGCATCGGTATCGATATAACATAACTGATTTTTTAACATTATGTAATTGTATGGAAAGTTCACTTTTTTCGTGTAGTTTTTCTCTGTACGATTTTGTTGCCATCGCGTAACGATATTTCGTTTGGAACTTATTATTTATATTTCGCCACTTTAAATTGGTAACGGTCACGAAACTTTTAACTGTGTATTGTTTTCAATCGCGATTTTACAGTTGTGCAACTCTCTTCGTGTAAAAACCAACAGTTTTGCCTAGCCGTAAATAAAAAACGCATTTTAAAACCTCCATGAGGAACACTAACAAGGGGATGGATTAAAAGGCAAAAATATAGAGTGATATAGATTTGACCAAGCACAATCGGTCGAATTTTTAATACAAGTTATTATTAAAAAGGAAAAGAAGTGCAGTTATTCGTTGTAACTCTTAACGTATTGTGAAGATGCCAAAATTAAAAAAAATAGTTATTACTAAAACCCTTTAATATGAATTATGATTACGGATCGACTTTAGCTTGTTACTCAGAGCAACTATGAGCCACTTGCGAAATGCTTTGAAAAATTAATTGTTTGAAAAAAGTACTGTAGAGAGAGAAAGAGAGAGAGAGAGAGTGCTGCGGAAATTTAAATGTGAAATAGTTAATTTATAAATATTTCAAAATTCCTTATTTTAATTCTGTAACATCACAAGCTTCATATAATATCCTAGCTGACTTATCAAATGTTGTACTGCCATATAAATATTTTCTACGGAATATTTTGGTTGTTAATTAAAAAATAACAAATGTATTGTAAGTTTGTGGGGATGAGATCTTTGACAGAAAGAGGAATGGAGCGCTGTACACACTAATCACCGATTAAAAAAAAAAAAAAAAAAAAAAAAAAAACTTTCATTTTCTCAATACAGTAAAAGGCACACACAGACAAAAATTTTTGTTTAGTTCAAAATTTGGCACGCACTGTTTTGTGATACAAAACAAATGCAGAATAAGGTGTCAAAATGACGCGACGCTTAGGCAAAACGTCGGAAAACTCTCAATAATGAAAACATTTTTTGTTGCCATCTTTTGTTTGTCTACAAATAGAATGTTTGTAATTAATTAAATCAAAGCTTCTACAATGATTTTCAGCAATAGTTTTTACAATGATTTTCAACAGTGGTTTTTACAATGATTTTCAACAATGGTTTTTACAACGAATTACAACAATGGTTTTGCAATGATTTAAAAACAAAGTTCAGGATAGGGACACCTTGATTACCTAGCGGTATGAAATACATTTTGCGACCAATTCTCATACCTATCAAATACACGCAAAAAATTTCATAAAAATCGGTTGAGCCGTTTTAGAGGAGTTCAAACACTAACACCGTGACAGGAGATTTTTATATATTAGATTATACTGCATAAACTATTACTTGTAGGAAGAGTGGAAGGAGAAAAGCGTCAAAATTTACAACGAAAAAAAATCATTTAATTGGTTGTGTAGAAAATAAAAAATTCAGAAGAAAACAATTTACAATCATTAAAACTAAAAAATGCACTTCTTTTTATAGGATTATATTGATAAAGCCGATAAAAAAGGAAACACATAGATATGCAACATATTCAATGTTGAAATTAATAGCCTTTAAGTTCTAGGATCTCAGAAGAATATTTATCGTTGGCGTCGCCACGGCTACGGAAGAAATTTATATGTAAGTCTAACTTTATAATTCAAAAAATGTTTTGGCCGTGTTTGTCAGTTTGAAACGGAAATAAAATAAATTTTGGGAAACAAACGCCTGTAAAATTAACATTTCAATAGTATATATAGTCTGCCCACGGATGATATGGAATTGGCAAACGTCCAGTTAAGATGTGCCTATCTATCTTGACGAGGTGGAAAATTAAAACAATAATGCGCATTCTTCGTCAATTTAATGTAACTCTGCTTAATTTAAAGGCTAACACCTATCTGCAAAAGCTGACATACTTGAAAACTAATAGATTCGTCCATTTTCGCCTGTAAACCGGATGTTTGCCTTTCCATCTCATCGGTGGTCAGACGATAACTCATTCGACAAAATGAAGTCGCTTTGTTGGATATCTTTACATTCAAAAGCTCGATCTGTAAAATGTCCCCATATTAGGTTGTGAATGAACTAAGTTTAACGTGAAGGTGAAGTTAGTTCAAAGTTACTCCGAAAATTGGAGAAAAAAAAATATTGTCTTATTTTTTGTCATTTCACTAAATATTAATAAATAAACTTATAGATCTTGAGAAATTCCCGATACATAGGAAATAAAATAGACGATGAATAAGTTTAATGTTAAGGGGAGATGAGGTACGTTAGACCGGTCTCAATTATTTCAATGCCATTAATATTTTTTATTTTATTTTAAGACCAACAAGTAACTCTTGTGGTCCTTACGAATCCTGTAATGAAATGACGTGGTACAGTTACATTGAACAAATTTATTCCAGAAAGGGTTATTGTTATTTCAGTAGTCCTAAGTAATTTTCAGAAAACGGTAACTTTATTTTTTTAAATGGTTTTCATCAAGATTGCGGAGAAAAATTGAACTTCTTTCTTAAAGTAAGTTTTTTAGTTCACAATAATTGGCATTTTTTTATGTTTTGCCAAAAAGAAAAGATTATAACATCACTTTTTCAGACGAAGAACGTGAAATAAGTTGGTTCACTTTTTGTGGGGCACGTTGAACCGGACCAACCAAATCCACGTAATTAAAAAAAAAATTCTCTTAAATCTCAATAATTATAACAATATTCTAATATATTATTCTTATATATTATACATTCATTTCATTTCATGGAATACAAAGTTTGGAAATAATAATAATAAAAATTTAGGGCAAACAAAGCAAAGATATATTTTATAATTTTTTAACAAAAATTACACTAAATTAATTTTACCAAAATATTTATTTCATATCTCTGCATTTTTTTACTATTTATATTTTTAAATATACTTCTACATTTTTGCAGAAAATTGTTTTCTAAGAATAAAATACGAAATATTTCTAAGAGTATAATAAAGTTCCTGTATTAAACATTTTTTCGTTAAACAAGCGTACTTTTATTTAAGATTATCTAATTTCATTTTTTATGTTTGAAATATATGGTATTATTATAACATGATTCTTTTCTTTTTGGAGTTGTTTGATGCAATGCGATGAAAAAAAAAAGAGTTTTCCCCTCTTGCAAATATTGATGTAACTTTGCAATTTGCATAAACGTTACATATGACTTATCTTTCCAAAACCCAGTCCAATAAAAGTGCTACTTCCAAAGCTCTGGAATCAGTACTTTTATATTCCCAGATATCATTAAGCACATCTTTATCTAACTTTAATCTGCATTAATTGGCTCATAAATATTCAATAATTGATTTAACTTTTGATTTTTTAAAAATAATTGTGTACTAATGGTAAATGCTTATTGCTGTTTTAAATTAAAGATGATTTATCATTTAAAATCAATTTAGTATATTATATTGATCATTAAGCTCTATTTTTTGTTCTCTACATACAAAATAGAATAAGGTAGAAACAACTTTTGATACTATTTATCACTAAAACAATAACAAATGTTGTTTGAGTTATGGCGTCCAACGTACTTCACCAGGCGGACCAACGTACCTCACTCGTGGGGCACGTTGGTCCACTTTACAATGTTTCGTTAAAAAATTGATGTAAAAGAAGTTTATCAATTCAGCATTTCCAAAAAAATCTGCGGTGTTGAGAAATGTTTAGTGAAACTTATTGTAGAAAATCAAACTGCTCATTAAATTTTTTGATGAGATAAAAAATGAAAAGTAAAAAAGCGGACCAACGTGCCCCACCTCCCCCTACTTTATTTAAAATGAAATAAGAATTTCAGCAATTTCAAATCAGCGTTCCAAAACACCTTCCAAATAGTAACTTTAGATTTGTTGTATTTTACATTTTGTTATTTGCAAACTTTTTTCCCAAAATGAAGAGTAGAAAACTAATTTAATAAGCTCTCCAGCAAGGTGTTGAACTGAGCATACTATCTTTTTTTTTTAAATTGAAAATGCTAAAACGCTTGAAATGGCGTTAAGTTAACCGGAATGACTGAAAGATACCTTGAATGAATGCATTTATTAAAAGCATGATGGTTTTGTATTTTTAGTGCTTTTGCAGTTATTTAAAGAAAAAGTTCAGAAAATCAATGCAAATATGACAACAAAGTAGATAGTTTTTGACCTCTTAGAAAATAGAAGTCGGATATCTAAAAATTCTGCCAAAAGAACAACTTTGGCAGTTTCTTTCGAACTTTTAGGAAGTTCTCTTCAGTATTGATGTATCTACAAAGGTGTTTTATCAAAGTTTTGGGTGTTTACCCCACTCTTTTATCTAAGTGAACAACATATTTCTTACTTCGAACATTTTTCATGGAACTTAATCGAGTTCCAATAATTGCTTCTCAAGAATTATTGTCCATTGTCGCAAAATTTATTTCGAAGATAGAATATTGGGTGGAACGTCATAAATTTTCTTTTTATTTTTTTTTTCAACATGTTTTGAGACATTTTGTAATTTAAAAAGAAATATATATTAATGTAACAAAGAGTTTGGGTTTTGGCAGTTTTGGGGGAGTTTATTATAACCTTATTGGTTCTAAATTCTTAATCCTGTAACATGAAAATTGGTAGAATTATGTTTGAGTTTGTAAACTGAAAAAGAAGAAAAGAAAAGTCATATTTAGGACATTTAATTATTTTATATTTATCCGTGTAATGATGATTGGTCCTTTTGTTGAAAGTCCCAACATAATGGTTCCATCTTTACTTAACTACCATTCATATGAACTACTCTACGTGACGCTAGTGAAAATCATGTTACGAAAATTCACTGTTAGTTGGAATCGTGAATTCTTCGATGAAGGATAGCCTCCAACATTGCACCGACTGAACCGTGAGCGATACTGTACAATAGGGTGTATCGAAAAAAACTTTTTTTTTCGAAATTCAATTTGTCAAGCTGATAAAGAGTTGCCCCTATCGACCCACATCTTACATAGAAAATTTTATCGGAATGAAAACATGTTTAGGTGTCCCACACGAGGCCTAAAATTTATAACTTTCTTCAATAAAATCAAAGTTTTCTAAATTTTTTTGAATAACAGAAAAAATATTAAAATTGTTTCAAGTTTTAAATAGTGAGTAATATAGCTGGGAATTATTGTCAAATTAAAGGTTTTATTCCCATGCGGTATTGTAGGCTCCCTCATAGTACGCAAGAATAAGGATTTTTTAAAAGTTCAAGTTTGAATTTTCAAAATAAATGTATTAGCTTTTATTTATTTTTTTTTGCAAATGTTGGTTTAAAAATTTCTTTACTAATAAAGAATTTTTTATACATTTATTTATGTTTTATGGATAAAAATTATTTGAATTTTTTTTCTGCTTATATTGTAAGATTAGTTTTGTGAAGTTAAAAAAAAAGTAAAGGTTATAAAACAATCTTGCAAACATCTTTTTCATTGTATTAAACAGAAGTATGTTATTAAAAGAATTAAGTATAAAAACCTAATCACCAAAACATGTGTCGAATATTATATGTATTATCATATAATATCAAGCTTTTTCCATGCTACTGTTTTTCAACAGCTCAAAAAGGATGCGTGAGTTTTGCTGAAGGCTTTTTCAGTACATCATTTGTAGAGTACTGCAAAGTCACATAATAATAAGCAACTATTGCTTATACATAAAAGTGAGCTTGATGAAAACGTGGGCTATGGCTCCACAGCCGTTAGTTTTACAGAGTTTAAAATAATTGTGGACATTTAGCAAAAGATCTCAAACCTCATGACCTTCTAATATTTTTCTTTTCTTATGGGAGTCATGATTGGCTTTTCTCAAGAACTGCAAATTTTGGACAAATACGATGTCTTTGATTTGTGTACTGCTTTATCCATTTTGACTTACATTAACGTTGGTCATTGTATCAGTGTATTTGATTCATAACAGCAGGGAGTGAACGCTAATTGGTTTCTCCAAATCACAGTCTCAGTAAAAGTTTTTATATAACTTCGCCAATTTTACCTCACATTTAAAAAGAGACATTCAAAAACTTGAGCCGCTCTGCGAGTCATCCTGTGTTTCATTCAAGTTTCTGTCGCCTCTTTTAAAGTCGTGCCGAATATTTCAGATTAGTCAGCAAATTTATCTAACATAATTTTCAAGGTACCACCCACATTAATAATATCTGCTTCATGGTAACAAAGACGTCGGCAGGCAATTTCTACATGAAGACCATCGATCTCATCAAAAAATAAGTGAATTTTCTGAGGTTAAAAACGCATTTCGTTTCCACCAATACCAACATATTCACTCCTTTTACCTGTAAGAATAGGAGAACTACTGATGTCATTAAAAGCTAAATGACTTTTCTGAGGTCTACCATGCTGATTCCCCCTTTTTTTTTTTTTACCAATACGAGCATACGATTATTTATTCCTTTTATCTATAAGAATATGAGAACTACTTTGATGAGATATTTAATCATTATCCTTAAGAGGATTAACCACTTTTCGATTTGGGTCAGAAAGGGATTAGTTAATCGAATAACGATATAGAATTAGTTCATAGATTAGTTTATGGGTGATGAGGACACTTTATTGCTAACCTGTAGTCGCTACTTTTGCAACTGGCAAATAATTTTTAGCATTTATTAGTCAAAACGTTCGTTTTCAAATTAATTTATTCGGTTTGATTGGATTTTTCATCCTGCCATTGTAACAAAATTTTAAAACCTACAATGCTTTGAATTCTAACCTAAAAAGATGATTGTTAATAAAAAGTAGACTTTTAAGTATGCAAGAGTTGTAACGGCAAGTTGCATTATTTATGCTTAGTATCAAACGGAAGCTGTGGTGTATACAGGAATTTCCCAAGGAGAGGGTCCAAGGTCGAAAGCATCATTCTCATATGATACCTCAATCCGTCGTCAAACATATTGACTTGATTTTATCGATTCCTGAGAGCAAAAAACAGTAAAAAATAAACTTATTAAATAAAAAATAGCGATATTTAACGAAATACACTTAAATAAATTATCAGAAAGCAAAATAATTTACGATTTTACTTTTCTCATAATCAAAAAAGGGATTCAAGTTCATAGAATCTCATTTTAATCTGTAATTCGAAAACATGTTTGTTACAGTGCATTCATTTATAACCACCATTCTGCTTCTTACAGACAGTTCGTTATAGGAAAAGTGCACAATATTTAAAAAAATCTTTTAACATAAGGACTTTATTTTTTCACTTATTAGAACTGTAATTATTGTTACCTTTGTTTGAAATTACTCAACGTACAAAATACATAGAATCGTAATCCGTCAAAAAAAAAAAAAAAAGGCAAGACATATTGGAGGGGTCTGGATCCCCTAAACTGGAATATTTATAATATCCTTGTGTGCGCCCACTGAACGGAAGCGTTTTCATGTACAATTTGTAGAAAAGCAAACATATCAGATTTTTTTGTGTAAAAATATAAGTTTGACATCGATTGTGTTTTACTCCTATTTCCAACCAGAATGACTTCATTTTGAAAACCTAACTTAGCGTACAAAAACTTTTGATCGAAATTAAAAACTGGTTCCTATAAATCTAAAACAATTCTAGGTAACTTCCTCTGTGATTTTTAGATTAAATAAGATTCTTTGCAATATACAGCTTAGTCCGAAGTCTGCCACTGAGCCAAATTTGACATAGAGGTTATTTGATGCTCAGGAATTGTCATAGGGCGGCTTTCGCCTCCCATAGGGACAAGTCATAAAAATTGGCAACAAAACGGTAAACTAAAAAAAAAAGAAAGAAAAAGATAAATTAATTTTAATTATGGCATTTTGAATTCAAATTATGTTTTTCGCAGTCACGAATGTGTATGTATGTGGCGTGTGTGTTTGTGTCCAGGCATGAGTGTGTGGGTATGTGTGTGTGTGTATAGGTATGTGTATGTATGTGTGTGTGTTTGTGTCTGTATGCAGGCATGAGTGTGTGTGTGTATGTATGCGTGGGTGTTTGTGTCTGTGTGCAGGCATGAGTGTGTGTGTGTGCAGGTGTGTGTATGTTTGCGTGTGTATGTTGGATATGGACGTAACCTGGAGACGGTTTTCACTAGGGGAGCAGCATCGTGAGGCCGGTCGACGGTGGTGCTGCAGAGGGAGGCGGTGGGAAAATAGAATCATAAGAACATCAAAACAGTCAAATGAGAACAATAAGCACTTGTGATTGCTCCAAAAAAAAAATCAATGGTTGATTCCAAGTCAAATTTCAGGAGATTTGAAGACTAAAATTTCGAGAAAATTCAGTCAAATTCTATAAAAAGAAAAAAAAATTTGCATTTTTAAAAAATGCCTAAGCATCCTCATGCTTCTTAAATTTTCGAAAAATTCTCTCTAATGCTCAAAAGGTTAAAAATTCAACGAATCAGCAAGAATACCAAATCAAGTTCATGATTTGCTATTCGTAAAGTATTTTGTCAAGAACACCAAATTCGCGGACCAAAACGATTGGTTATTCATAAAATAAAGTAAAAACTAGAAATATAACCAGGATTGTAAAAATGCACTACAATTAGGCCAAAACTGAAAACAAGAAACTACTCAAAATATTAACAAATCTCACTTTATTTACGGATTATTTTCGAATGGAGAGCTACCAGCGAGTTATTAACATTATTAACTTGCGCTTTGTAAAGTTTTTTATTCAATATGCTGAAAATTCAACGAATCCGCAAGAATAATAGAACACCAATTTCGTACCAAAGCGACTGGTTACACATAAAACAAAGTAAAGTTAGAAACATAACCACAGTTATAAAACTGCACTACAATTAAAGTTTAAAATAGAAACAATGAACTACTCAAAATATTAACAAGTCTTACTTTATTCACGCATTATTTCCAAATGGAGAGCAGCCAGCGAGTGGAACGATTATCTTTTCGGTTCAAAAGTTTCTCATGGAATGAGAAATCTCAAGGGAACGAACGAAGAATTTACTTCAGTGATTGCTGACAATATATCTGCCATTTGAGACTCTGCTTTATCTTCTGACAAACTGAAAATTCTCCACTAATAGGTCCCTCCGGCGAAAAACTGAAATATTCATGGAAATATTTAGGAGTGATAAATTTTTGTTTCCAGCTGCTTTTAGCGATTCGTTTTAAAAATTGGGATTATTAAACTAACCAAGTTTGCAAACTTTTATTCAGAAACCTATGTATACGTACTAGCTGCGTCGCCTGGCTTTGCACGATGTATCTCAAAAATAAAAGTTATGTTAGGGACGCGTGTTCAACAATCAGGCTTGAACAAAAAAAAAAGTAAAGTTAACCAAAAAGGAAACATTTAAAATCTCCTGATTACAGGAAAAGCCTCAAAACAAAAACCAGAATTTTATTTTTTCATATTCGAGAAAAAAAATGGCAACAGATATTTCTTGTCAATGATTTTCTTCATGCTACAAATTAAAACAAAAGAAACATTGTTACGGAAAGTTAAGATGAAGCACTGAATAATAATTTGAAGGGAGGAAAGCCTCTGAAAAATAGAGATTTTATGTCAAAATCTAAGTATCATAACTAATAGTTTTTAATTGATATCTCCGCTAATTATTATCTAAGGGTTATGTTAATATCCAAACATAAAGGCGTGAAAATAACGAATCCATCGATACCTGATTCGATGGTCAGTTTACTGACGTTTGCGAGAAGTAACTCGGATATAGATAGATACATAGGCACATACGCTCAATTTTTAATTATGTAAGATACGTATATTGCTTAATTTATTTGCACGAGTGTGACATTTTTGCGCACTTATTTGCACAATATTTCCGGAATTTTACACTCTAGCTTTTAATTCCCATGTTTTTGAGATTAAAGAACCGTTATGCAGGGTGTCCGAAAAGTTCGTGAATATTTCCGGAATTTTACACTACAGTTTTTAATTCCCATGTTTTTGAGATTAAGGAACCGTTATGCAGGGTGTCCGAAAAGTCCGTGAATATTTCCGGAATTTTACACTACAGTTTTTAATTCCCATGTTTTTGAGATTAAGGAACCGTTATGCAGGGTGTCCGAAAAGTCCGTGAATATTTCCGGAATTTTACACTACAGTTTTTGATTCCCATGTTTTTGAGATTAAGGAACCGTTATGCAGGGTGTCCGAAAAGTCCATGACACATTTTAAAAGCTCATAGAAAAGCAAATAATTGTCGTATCAATATGCGGTTTGCGCGCCATAATATTTCACAGGTTTAAGCATTTTTTAAGACACTGGAAAAAAAGAAAAGAGTGTAATTATAAATAACTTAGTCGGACGGCTGTGTCATCACAGTTTTTAAAACAAATGCCATGTGAGGTTGTTTCACCATTTTATGAGACAGAAAGCAATACCTTTCATAACTAGAGTTCAATGCGTGCACTGTATGTTACTCGAACCACATTTAAACTGCACTCATGTGCACCCCATGTCCCAACGCCTCACATTACGTTTGTTTCCCTAACTGTGACGATACAATCATCATGGTAATTTTTTAAAAGTGTGTTTAGATATTTCGATCACACTATGTGTTAAATATCTATTTTCACTGAAAAATTCAAACTAAATGAAAACTTCTTATAAAACCTTAAATTGTCTTCTTCTAAATCGAAGTAGTATAATTTGGTCTACGTCAAGCCATTCCGCAATACAAATTTGACCCTTTATTAAAATGAGGTAGAAGAATACTGTCTTAAAATTTGAGAAAAATTTATGATAGTCTAGTTTTGTTCGCAAGTAAATAGTTTTTGAGATACGTGTAAGAGAAAAACTGGGGAAAAAAACTCCCACCTAAAATCCTAGGTGGCGCTGCGAGCTCTTCCCCTACCACCGGGGACTTGAGGTATGTTCATCAAAAGCCCTTCCTACGTGCGTGCTAATTTGCAAAACTACATGTTTTTTTGTTTTCTCAAACCGTTCGTTGACAAGACTATAAGTGCAAATACTGTTTCTTTAATATTGTAAACAACTAACATTTGAATGCTTAATTCGTTGAAAAGAGGATGATATAATTTTCACATGGACAGTTTATGAATGCATTTCTTGAGCTATTCATAAAGAAGAAGAAGAAAAAAAAACAATAAAGTAAATGTGTATGATAACATATGAGCTAGTTTTCTTTGTGTCAGCAGATCTTCCTTACGTGGAACAAATAGGAAGTTCTGTTTTCTTATTTCTGATCGTTTTCAGATAGAATGTGTTTTTAAGCGGAAAATCATTAGTTTTACGAGCAACAGGCTTTAGAAGGAACATTGATTTTTTTTTTAAATTGCACTCTACCAGGGCAAGGAAACATTTGCTCAATACCTTATCAGACCACTACAGGGGAATAACAAATATTGAGAGAGGATATAAAAGATAAAATGGCAACGTTCGAACAAACATAAGTAAAGTTTATGCGGGTCATAAAATCTTCCATACCACTAAAATAAAGATCGAATGTCGTTTTTAAAATAAAATGTATTCGTTTTCCATGCGTTTCCTACCAGCTATAAATGATTTATGTTCTTTTTGTGGTGTATGAGTACATCATGTTGCCATTGCTTTATAGTGTAATGGAATGCCTGGATTTTTCATGGAATGCTATGCGGGAAAAAAATCTTAAGAAAGGTGTGTTAAATTAAGATTTACTAAGTAAGTATTTTCCACATAAGCGTAGTAAATCAAAAATATCATATATTTATTATTTATTTCTTTGTAATCTTTATTTTATGCATGCAGCGAGTATGACTGGCTTAATAATTCACGATTATCATATGAGAGTTGTTTGCGGTATTTAAGAAATTGTTACATAGATTATGTTTTCAGCCAAAATCAATTTTAAAATTTCAATAAGGGAAAAATAGATATCATACGTAATTTCGTTACATTTCGGTTTTAAGAATTAAGTCAAGATATAGGTAAGCTCTAACAATGGTTTGGTACATTGAAAGGTTATTACATTAACCGGGACATTCTTTTAACCGATTTTGGCCTTTCGCACCCTTGTATCTGGTGCATCATTCGTTCTATAAAATATTAGTATCAAACTTTTTTCCTGATAGCGGCATATTTTCTGCAAAGAACTTTTTGCTGACTTCTACTAACTTTATTTTTAGATACTTTATATCCCTCAAAAGTTTTTCTTTGCTTTTTAGGCGTCTAGGACTTAACATTGACGGATGACTAAGATTACATGAAATCCTGGAAACTGCAAGCCTAGCAGAAGAGAGAATTGATTTTATTTTCTGAAACGAACTTTCGTAAAATAAGTTCGTCAGTATCATATGAACATGTTAATGATAATTTATTATGAGAAGCACGCATCGCTCTTTCTTGTTTAAAGAAATATATCATAGAGCGTGTTCATACAATTTCTCAAAATATTACGCTTCAGATTCATTTTTTTATGCGTAATTTTTGAATAGCTGTTTTTATTTATGAGTTTATTTATGGGTTTTGAGAGTAAACTGTCATTTTGGTGCTATAATGTTTTTCCCCTTCTAGACTTATGTTGAATTTCCTCCAGACCAATATTATTCATATTATATCGATACGATCTGACCCGTGAAAATCATTTGCGCTCGACGGGAAGAATTCAAAATCTATTTTTTAAACAATTTTTGAATTTCTCCATTTTTTAGCAAAAATGGATGCGCGGAAAAAAGGTCCAATTCTAACACTTCCCTACAGTCAGTATTGAATCTAAAAAGCGTTTCATCAACTATCTCGAAAACTTATTTCTGCAGATACTGCTGTTTACCTGCCTGCAACAGACTAAATGTAGTCACTATTAATTTTTGAATAAAAATTTTCTACCAGAAATCATCGTAAATTATTCATTTCTATTTACATGTACAAAGTGGACTTATCGGGACACTACATAAGTATTTCAACGATTTTCTTACGCTAATCAAAAAGTTCAGACTTATCTCAGTGCTCAGCAAAAAATTTATGAACGACTTAAATTGTCGAATGTTTTCTGTCCAAACATTCTTACTAGCATTAAAAAAAAATGTAAATCGCATGATGACACTTTTACATTTTCAAATAGTTTTCAAGTTTTTAGAGTTTCATCAGCATCCATGGCGTGACAATTCAAAGTGGGCCAATGCCTTCTGTACCAGCCATTTCTAAGCTCCAGTATTCGCAAATAAGCTGTTACAGTTCTTGACTTTAAGGACAAGGCAATCGTCGTTAAAAAAAAATCCTGAATTTTTACGATCAAGGTCACTGGCATTCATGTTGCCAGCAACTTTTACCGTAAAATAATATCATACTGTAAAATTTTACAGTTGAATAAAAGAGAATAAAAAAACGCAAAAGTGCGAGCTGCAGGTTCGAAATCGGGACCTTCGTATCGACAGACGGCTTAACTGACCACCATACCAGTTGGAACACATCGAGTAAGGGGAAATGCGGTGTTATGTGCCTCGAACTAACTCACGTGGTATATCAATTGACGCTGCAATCATTTTTTCCTGTACTTTTTACTGTAAACTTTTTTTTTTCTGAACTGTAATTACTCCATTTTACAGTAATATTTACCATAAAAGTTTCCTGAACTTTTAACAGTTTAGCATCCACCCACATAATATAGTTTTGACCTTCCCCGTCTTCTAGAGCAATATAGTTTGGCCATGAAAACTCTTTTTAGAATGCTGCGACGCGATAACGTAACCGAATCAATTTAGACGGTTAATCTTAATAGCGTGGACAACGTCTGGGTGCTTAAATAAATTGTACAGTTTTTACAGCGTCTTCTACACCAGACTCCATTTAACCGAATTCAAGGGTTTGTTTTTAAATGTTATTTTAGGGTAGATTAAATAAATGCCTTCTGCTGATACATGCACTGTAAAAGATTTTGCGTAACCTTACTCCACAAAATCGGTGGCAACTTAGCTGTCTCCACTGCTCTGGAGTAACTTAACTGATATAACTGGTGTAAAGTTACTAATCGCCTGTGTAAGATTACGCCATGGTAATGTAACTACTGAGTAACGTCTCGCTCATTTCTGAGTAAGGCTACATCAGAATATTCTGTATGCTTACAGAGGAATTGCTTGAAAGGTTACACACTATTTCAAAAATTAAGCTTTCATCTGACTCACTTGAACGGGTACTCATTTTTAATTGTATGCAGACTTATACTTCAAGTTAACTATTCGATGGTTTAAATTATGCAGATATATTAAATGACCAAGTAATAATCTCTTTCTATATTTTTTAAATTGAAAGTATAAAAATGAATTAGTAGGTTACAATACCTGAAATTTCCAAAATACAGCATTCAAAAAAAAAAAAAAAAAAAGTCCTTTCTTTACAGCTTTTGCTTATAATTATTTGGTTATTCAATATTAATCAATTTAATGGTGTTTCATAACCAATATACGCCAATTATTCATTAATTGTAATATGCAAACAAGACATTTTTATTGCGCACAGAGAGAAGATAACCTGAGTCGTATCCAGACCTGAAAGAAGATGGGTAGGGAGAGTATGTGGCAACCCTTTCTCACGTCAGCACGAAAGTGGTTTTTATCACGTGATAAGCACTCACCGCGGATTAGCGTAGCATGGGTTTCTACTAGTGATGTTCCGGATATCCGTATCCGTATCCGTTTCCGCGGATATCCTAGGGAAAATAAAGATCCGTGTCCGTATTCGTATCCGTTACTTTTTTGACGGATCTTAAACGGATCTTTTCTATTTTAAAAATTCTTAAATATTTGAATAAAATACCTAAATTCCGTTTAAATTAGGTTTTATTCCCTATTTAAATTATAATGTATTATTTCCGAAGTCAATTTGCACCCCTCCCCAACGCAAAAAGGAAGAGGTAATAAGTTTTAAAAGTGTGTATTTGTGTGTCTATTTCTGGCATCGTAGCTCCTAAACAGATGAACCGATTTTGATTTTTTTTTCGTTCAAAAAGTGACTTGATCGAAAGTGTTCTCAGCTTGGCCTCGTTTTTGTATAACTTTAATTACCGGGGATATTAATTAATACCGACTTAACGTTTTTCCCAATTATGGTGGGGAAAACTTATTCGTACGTCAAAAATATTGACCCTAATTGAAAAAAATTAAGTTTTCTGCGTTTGATATTTGTTTGGAACTTCCAAAGTTATGTACAGTAGAAGCTATAATCTTGTTAAGTAAATTTTAGATGCAATTCTAAGCCTTTATACGCGTGATTGGCAACGATTTCATAGTCGGAAAATAAGGAGAAAAGCTCAATGATTTAAAATTTCTATCTGCTGTCAGTACATATTTGTTAACAATGTATTCTACCTCGCGAAGTTCATCTTAATATGAGGTCGGCCCTCTGGGACATTTTTTTTTTAATTTTAAATTTAATATTAGTTTTGTTGTTGATTTGGGGTTTGTGTTATTCTTCATTTTGATTTTTCTCGGCATCCTTCAAAAAAAAAAAAAAAAAAAAAAAAAAAAAAAAAAAAAAAAAAAAAGAGAGAGAGGAGAGAGACTAAATTCTCTATTTATTGTTTGTAAAGGTGTTCCCGGCTCTGTTATTTCGTCGGTCGGAGTAAGTTGGGTCGAATGGATCAGCGCTGCAGTTATGCTGAAATAAAATGCGAAAAATTATTTTTAGCCTGTCCATTAGCAACTTTACACTCTTGCTCCTGCATCCTAAATCTACCGAGCAGGCTAGAAATAATTTTTCACATTCTATCTAAGCATTAATGCAGCGCTGACCCATTCCTTCCAACTCTTCCTCAATTTTAACGGAGATTTCTTTAAAGAGTAAATCATAGTCTTGATTATATTTTCGCCGCAGGTGACATTTTTTGAAGAGACAGTACCCTGACGGGAATACCTTCCGTAACAAATTTTACACTTGGATAGTTGAATTGTGTAAAGAATGTTTGAGGTCCGTATCCGTATCCGTATCCGCGGATCTTGACACTAATGATCCGGATCCGTATCCGTATCCGCGGATCTACTTTTTTAACGATCCGGCACATCACTAGTTTCTACGAGGGAGAGCTGTTGCTTTAAAACAAAATTTGTCTCTTATTGTTCTGCATTTGGATGTAAAAAAAAATCGGTTCAGGGAAGACCAATAACATTCTATTAGTAAGTTTTTACTTTAATAATATTTCAGTTATTTATAAATTTAATGGTTTTAGAGCTAAAAATAGAATTAGAAAGCCATTAATCCCTTTTTTGGCGAAAAACATTTTATATTACCAAACTAAACAACTTGAAATGAGCGTTTGCACTGTCATCCTTTATCTGATAAAATACTTAAAATAGATGTTCGTATCTTTACAGATAACCCGTGACCTCATTAAGTCCCCGTGACCCCTCCCTTCCGCCCGATTTCTAATATAAAATATCGTCTTGGAAAATATTACGTATGAATGGGTTTGCTCCCCCCCTGAAGTAAGGGTATGTAGATATTTTTCTAATCTTCCCTCCCCTTTGGGACCCTTACGTAATTAATGACTGTCCCCTTGCAAGTAATATTTAAAAGATTTCAAGAAGCGGAAAGATTAAAATTTGCAACCTATCGCATGCAAACACTCGCCAATAAATTTAGGGCGCCAAGGAGCAAGAAGTTTGATGTTCCCCACGTAACTCGTGCTCGCGGAAGCTTCCTCCCGATTTCAGAGAGGAATGCAGTCTCTACCCATCTTCACTCTGAGGCAGGGGCGGCAAATAGGGGGGTCAAGAGGGGGCGGTCGCACCCCCAAATTTTTTGAGCAGAATGATAGAAAATGGGTGAATTCAATTTATGTAAGTCGGAAATCAATGTTCATTAAAGATAATCTCGCTGGTTCTCAGCAACTATTTGATGAAACTCGACACATTATCAGACTAGAAAAAAGTGTTTTTCGTTATTTGGATGATGACTTAGAAATTCATGAAGTATTTTCGGCTTTTTCAGAATATAGAAAACTGATAGAGAATCATGCTTAATTTTAACTGAAGAAGACATTGCCTCATATAGGCTAAATATTTCACACTTGTGTGCCCAGTGTAACGATGGTATGTCCAATATGAGAGGCTTGTGAAAAGTGGTGTGGCAACATGGTTTTCACAAGAAAATTCCTTGATACCTTACATTCACTTTTACGTTCATTTTTTAAGTGTATATTTATTTAATGAGTGTTCATCGCTTTCTCCTGCTAGAAACACGTTTCAGCTGCTCAATACATTATAATGCTTTCATAGAAACTTTTGAAAAATGCATGTGATTATTGAATAAAAAAGGACATATCAACCAAATACCTTTTATGGGGCTCTATGATTATGCAATCGCGGAGTGACACAAGATAATCTTCAAGTGTTAAAACGATCAAAATATTTCTTTATAACTTCAAAGCGGTGATTTGACGACTGGAAGAATCATTGCAAAACGATTCTTTAAATGGTGAAAAAGCTCATGCCCTTTAGCATGTATGACTTCGTTTGAACTTTTATCTAATTTGTTTGCATCGGGAAAAGATTTTTGAAAAATGCTTTACTCTATCAAAATCTATATCTTCAATCCGCGACTTGACTATTCAAACCACAGTTCAATCTACAATTGAAACTGAACATAGATTTTTTACAGATATATATTTCAATCAATCGTGAAATTTTTCAAAAAAAAAAAATTCTTCCTCCGAGCCAATTTTAACACATTGACTGTGTCGTCGACAGCCTGTATATGGACTCCCTGCGCTAAGCTAATAATTTGAAACAATTTGAAGTAAAACAGTTTTATTGGACTTCTGCATAAATAATACAGCATACAAAACAAATTCTATATATTTTTCCAAAAATTTTCCACACTGTGATATTTTTTGAAGCAAGGGACAACACATAAGGTATCTCGTTTAATCAGAGACTGCAGTTTCGTCCTTGTTATGACTCATCAGTCTGGAATAGTGAATAACAGAGCTGGAGCAGATGATATCTCATTGAAGCTGAGAGCGCCGACATGACTAGATTATTCAATGATGAAAAGTTTAAGCCCCTCACAGATTTTGAAGTAGCCTGGGGGATTTTGAAGAGCAAGATATAAAAAGTGTTTTAATACATAGCTTAGTGTTACTTCAATTATTTTTTAACTATTACAATCAGCTCAGCTAGTAGAGAAAGATTTTTTGTATGTCTCAGGAGGTTAGAGAAATATTTTCGAAGCACAAAGTGGAAAAAAAAAAACCTTTTCCATTTAGCTGAACTAGGAAAACAGCACGACATTGGGCACTGATAGATTAGTAACACGATTCCCTGCTCTTCCGAATTCCAAAAATCATGCATTATAACTTTTCCAAAAAGTATAAAAACCTTAGTAGCGAAATGTTTTGTATGATAACTTTTTAGTCAATGAATCAAAATTTTGATTGTTACTAAACACTAATTTTATTCATACTAAACCGAGTTTATGACAACTTCTTGTTAGCTAATGTGGGTTTGGTTTCGCTTCGGGGTTATACATATTTAAGAAACTCGACCCCCCGAATGAAATGGTGAAATGCCGCCCCTGATCTGAGGTCCAGACCCACAACGCGAATCTCACAGATAAGTAGCAAAGCAAGAGCTTCTACCACTCGGCCACCAAAGCCCGTTTGTGTTTCGCTAATTAGAGTTTACCTGCTCTGCGCCGATTTTGGTCTTTAAGCATGCGCTTTGAATTTTACTAAAACCACAGTGCAAGTTTCTCCAACAATTTAATTTTTTAAAACAATGATACTACCTATTAATACTGGTTACCTTACACATTTTTTCACAGTGTGTATGGATTTTTCTATTTAACTTTTTGTAATTTTATTAAAAATAAAACAACTGTAAATACAAGTTTTTCTTTTCTTATTTATCTCTTTGAACACTGACAATTAATTATTTAGAATGTATTGCATAAAATAATTATATCCATTTTTTAACCTGAGTTCATGTTTAAGTTGTATGAGATATTCCCAAAATTAAGCAAAATATTTGTTTTATAGCATCCCGTTAAAATTAATTCCGAACTGTTCCATCAAAACTAATTATCTTTTCACCGTTTATTTGTAGTTAATTCTTGCTATTTTAAGTCATTACAAATGAAACGTTATGCATTAGCGACATTTTAATTAATTGTGGCTTCTTTAAGAATTCCAGAAACATTCTTAATTCGTCATAAAATATTAATCGCTTCCTTAATGAGATGGTAAAATTATTTATTCTTCGTTTATTTACATTTCGAATGAAAATTAAGTTTAATTGAGATTTAACTAAAGCAACTGTATGGATGAATATTGAATTGGATGCTTTAATTCATCCTGAAAATGGCTTTTCATTTAGCATTAAATTTGTTCGACGAGAATTATTTTGATAGTATTCACTCGCTTTGCTTTGAGAGCTAAGATTCTTTTCTGGAAACATTGTTTTTGTTTTTTTATGTGCCAACTGAATATGTATTTTGTAAATAATTGCTTCTGATTTCCGGCTGTGCGATTGAAGAATTTCATCAAGGTAAAGCACATGTTTTCATAAAAAAATCATGCACCTATTTTGGAATGAAAATAAATATCTTCTTCAGTTCAAGGAAATTAAAATGAATGCTGCATAGTGAGAGACATAAATATATAAAAACAACCAAACTCTACCCTTTATTGCCGCTGTCCTATCAGAATAAAAAAGTTTTTCTTCAAAAAGAATGCTATTTACGGTTTTTTCCCACTTGAATTGAAGGACTTAATTCCGATTCTGAAATGATCATTTACGGTTTTCGCTTTTCATTACTTTCATTCTGATGTAATTAAAAAAGTCATGCATTAAAATAGGCATTCACTGCTCGAAAATTCTCTGCAAGAGATTGTATGACAGACGTAAACAGCATGTTATAACTTTTTAATTAATTAAATTTCTCTTTCTTGTCATTCAATGCAAATGCTATCATAAATACTTAACGAGTGTTGACGTTTTAAAATAGGATTGTTTAATTCAGTCAAAAGTACTACTTTTATTCACTGAAGTCTTTATTACGCCACAAGTGAAGAACTTTGGCACGCTACTCCACTGACGAGCTAAATGCCTACGCTTGGTGTCTACTGCGCTTCCAGATTATGATAATTAAGGAGCGAATTTAATAATGCGCTCTGCGTTAATGGCATTTCATCACTTGTGATGTCATGGGCAGAAGTGTAAAAAACGATATTAAATATGCACATCGATTAAAATAATTGTTAGAAAGTGTTAAGCTTTGTGTGAAATTATTTTAAGGATGGTCAAATCCTAAGTTTTTAAGCATGCTATTTAAAAAAGAAAAAAAGAATCTTTGTTTAAAATATGTAAAAAAAAATATTTTAAAATATTAAAAACGACACCATTGCAGTAATTTACAAATGTTTATCAGTTTTTGAAACTGAAATTATATTTTATTTGACTGAAGTGGTGATTCGGAATTCACTTGTTTGTATTATATTCTGTTGTGCCTTTTTGGGGATGAAGATTTTCATGGTCAGATTCTTCAGTTTTTCACTGATTTTCATGGTCACAAGGAATTTTTCTGTGTAATTTATAAAATTAATTTTTAGCGCCTTATAATAAACTGCATCTAACCAATCCTGTTCATTATAAATATGTGTCCATGGATTCAACCGGCAGTTATAACGCTAGAAAATGGTAACATATTTTGTACAAAGAACTTTTACTGTTATCTGTCAGACACGTAATCCCCCTCCCCCTCCCCCCCCAAAAAAAACAGGTAAATAAACACATACAAAAATAAAGTAAGAAATAACAAGTTAAAATGCACAAATTGCAGATTACTACGACAAAAAAGCTTCTGTTGGATATCTCTTTGGAAAAGGCGTTCCTTGTAACGCCGAAACACATGTCTGCAGTAATCTGAAATTTGTCCTTTTTTACACTGTTTCCTACTTTACTTTTCAGCACAAAGGTATTTATTTATTTTAACATACAAAAATGTTGTGATGTGATGATTGTGATTTAAATTTTTCTCTCCAGCAGAACGTGCCATTAGCTGGTCAAATCCTTTGAATGATTTGTCAGGAGCTGCTGATTTTGATAGCCATGGCTATCATATGTAATAGCCAGTTCAATGTGTTAAAATAGCGATTTTTTAAGATTTTAAAAGAAACTGAGAGATTTAAGAAAAGCAACTTTATTTGAGCATCAATGGATAAAGAAAATCCATACAGTTGATGTTCTGAGTCACAGAGTCTCAAAAATTTGAAGTGTTTAGATATTGATGTATGAGTTTGGTAAATAAAAAATATTTTGATTTATTTATTTAACCTTTGTTGCGGTTTTTTTTTTTTTTTTGGATGTTTATCCATGTAACTTCTTTTGTTGATAGTACCAACATAATGTTAACAGCTTTCTCTAACTACCTGTCATTGGAATCACTCAATATAATACTTGTTGAAATCGTGTTACGGTGCGTCAGTATTATTGAGATTCTTTGGGGTTTCTGATGAATGTCATTTCCGAAAATTGTTATTGTATGGGAATCTAGTTTTTGGGTGTTATTCATTCCTTCAAAGTACTAAAAGGTTCCTTGCGTAACAGGAAGAAAAACAATTCTAAATAAAAAGTCCCTTTCTTTGACAGCAAAAATTTATTGATTTACTTCTCGTGTCATTAAAAAAATGTGTAAAATTAATAGTAAAACTACTATAAAATCTACAGACTTTCTGTTAAAATCAAAATACAAAATCGCCTGAAAGCAGTCGAAATGCTGGCAGTATTTTTAGACAGTATTTTCTTTTTCTATGAAACTACTGAAAATACTTTTACTTTTTTGTAAGCTATTTCAGCCGTTTTAATTTTGCGGAACATTCCCAAAGTTGTAGAAAATAGCTTCTGCGCAAATAGCAATTTTTTTAATGTGCCCCCTTCCCCCATCCACACCTATAAGTGCATGGAAGAAATTTAACAAAAAAAAAAAAAAAAAAAACCTTAATGAATTTATTTTTTGAAACAAACTAATCTAACTTTAATCTAAATCGCAAGCAAATCTTATTCTTAAATTTTTATTTTAACAATTAATGAATTAGTATGTTCTTTCTTATATCATTTTAAGGGGCGGGAAAGTAGGTCAAAAATAAATTGTTATATAGTTAAAGTTTAGCCTTCTCTATTTGTAGTTTTTTCATAACGTTAAAAGCTGCAACAAGTAGTATCAGAAAGACGTTCCTTTTCATTTGAGAATTTTTTACACCAAAAGCTCTTTTAAAATGAATAATTTTTTTATCAAACGCTATTAAAATACACTCTATAACAAAAAAATTGACGCACCAAGAAACAATTATAAAATTGCTTTGAAATTTTGTATGAATGAGTGTTTTGACCTGATATGCAAATAATTAAAATTTGGTGTCCAATGAATGAATAGTTTGATCTCCTGCGCATCCAAACTGCGCATCTGGCAGATGTATATAAAGAGCAGTTCTTCAACAGTTGTTAAAACTTTCGGTTTTATTGCGATTCAGATTATTTTTCAACAACTTAAAAATACCTCGCAGCATGGTTCGTGTTCATTACGAGCAATTGTCAGAGTTTAAAAGAGGTCATATCATTGCATTGAAAGAGGCTGGTTGGTCAAATCGGAGATTCGCTCGTCATTTGAGTCGAAGCGATGTGGCGATTCAAAGATGCTGGCAAGGATGGGTGGAAAATGGCAGAGTACACTGTCAGGATGGTAACGGTCGAACTAGGGTCACAACAGATCGCGATGACAGAGTGATTGTCCGATCAGCTGTCACAGCGCTTTCTTCATCTCTATGAACCATCAGACGTTCAACCCAAACAACAGTGTCTATCATGACCATTTACAGATGGTTGGGACAACGAAATCTACGCTCGCGCCGACCGTTACGGCACTTGACACTGACGTCTACACAGACAAGCCAGATAACAGTGGTGCATGGATCGATCAGGTTGGAATGGTGTCGACTGGGGATGTTTAGTCTTTAGCGAAGAATCTTGCTTCCAACTGTGTCATGATGTTCATCGAAGACGTGTTTGGAGACACCCAGGGCAGAGGGGATCCTGGTTTTACTTTTGCACGCCACAGTGGCCCTCAACAAGGCATTATGGTCTCGAGTGCCATTTCCTTTAATAACTGGACCCCTTTGATCGTAATTTGGGGTACACTTACTGCACAGTGGTACGTCGACGACATCCTAAAACCTGTTTTGCTGCCGTTCTTTTTGCAGTACCCTCGGCAGATTTTCATCAGGACAATGCAATATAACATACGGCACATTTTGCTATGAACTGTCTGCAAGCTTCTCAAACTCTTCCGTCGCCTGCCAGATCGCGAGATCTCTCTCCCATCGAGCATGTCTGGGATATGATGGGATGGTGATTGCATCTGGCAAATAATGTTGATAAGCTCCTCCGACAATTGGAGTGATTTTGGCCTGAAATACCGCAGGACACCCTCCGGGAGCTTTATCGGTGTTTGCCACACCGTATTTCAGTTTGTATCCAGGCTAGAGGCGGGTCAATACCTTACTGTTATTGAAATTGTTACTGTTACTCTGACATAAATATTTCAATTGTTCTGAGAATTTAATCACTTACTATTCTGTGCATTGTCTTCCTATCCACCAATTTTCGTCTCGATCGGATCACTCCTTCTTGGTGCGTCGATTTTTTTGTTATAGAGCGTATTTGATCAAAGGATCCCGATGAAATATAAAAGTAACAAAAATCGTGTTATGTGTCTCAGTCGTTATTTCACAATTTATTTCAAAACATCCACCATCCGAGTTTTAAAATATTTTGTAATATTTTCGGGTATGCTGTCTAAAACTATCATGGTTTCTGTACAGAGAAAGATTATATCTGTGACTTTAGTAAATAAACTAGAAGCAGAAATGGGTTAGTAAATAATCGTATAAATAGGATCTTACAGTAAATATAACTATGCTTTACAAAATCTAGATTGTTTTTCAATGGTTTAAACCACCGCCTGCCTTGTTTAGTGGTCAGAGAAGTCTGACTGCAATAGGAAGGTCCGGGTTCCCGGGTCGAGCATTTACGTATTTTCTCTCTCGTGTCCTTGTCCTTTCTTTCTGTGAATGTGCTTTTGTGTTGTGAACGGTTACCTACCCTATAAACAGGTTCTTCTGGTATGACTGTACTGTGGAAGTCAGACTTTGCACCAAATTAATGTACAGTTGAAAAAGTGAAGCAGCCTACCCAAAATTGATAGTCTAGCTGGCACTAGACAGCAACAATGGTTTAAACCACCTATTCCATATTACTAGACTATGTCATATTAATACAATACTGTAGATTTACACAGCAGCATCAATCTTTTCAAATTGAACTGCATATTAGTTAGTGTAATCAGTAACTTAAAAACATGCCATTTTTTCCATTTTGACATTGACTATATCATTTACGAACATCCAAATTGTTTTATTCAAGCAACTATACAGTAACTATTAACTTGGGAAAAAGAATCAGTTGAACTGAGAAAACTATTTTTGTCCCACTTGACTTAAAATACGCTGTATAAATGTGTTAAGGGCGTTGTTTTATCAAGACCTTTAGTTGCCATTTGAAATCGAGTCTGGGTGTGTTCATTTCTGCTTTCAATGGTTAAAGGGCATAAGTGATTTCTATACATTGGAAGGAATTTATTCCTTTTTTGATATTTATTTACTATTACATGATTGGAATGGATTTAAGCATAGAGTATAAGTTAAAACCATCGGTTTGAATTTTTGAAAGAAAAAAAAACTACTTATCAAAGATGTGTATCACGGGAAACACTTGAACATACAAAGTAAAAGTTTAAAAAGGGGGGGGGGGGGAATGTTTATGGAGTTTTATTTTTCTTTTCATGTATGCTTTCAATGTATGCTTTATAGTGGATTGCTCCATGTTTCCAAAAGATTTTTTTTTTATAATTCATTTCATTTTCCCATTTTGTAATTTTTATGCATTCTAATCTTCATAGAAAGGCAGCACTAAAAATAGTAGTATTTTCAAATTTGTACCACAATACATTGCATGAAAACATTAAAAAAAATCAAAAATAAGATGCGAAAAGTTTTAGCCTCTCTAAAAACAAAATTAAAACAGAAAAAAAAAACACATTAAGGAAATTTTAAAAAACGTAGCAATAAATGTGCGATAATTGCGAAACAATCTCACGTAATGTCCCTGAATTGTTTTTCTAGCACCTTGCTTTTACATCTAAATAAAGGAATCTAAGAAAATTCTAGGGGATAAATTTATAATTTCAATGTTTTTGGGCTCGGACGATGCTCGATCATTCCTTCTTTTTCCATACCTTAACTCAGGGGTTCTCAAACTTTTTCCATTCATGGCACCCTTTGAAGTACTGTAATTTTCTGACGACTCCCTTGTCCATATGTACTATATTAGGTACGTGCGCGAAATAAGGCCACCCCAAGGTTCATAATGAAGATTAATATCTCCTTCATTTGTGAGTAAATTGGTTCCAGCTTTTGTTTATAGTATCAATTGGCTCGTAAAAAAAGAAAAACTAAATGAAACAAGTGAAAATTTGAGTCTCGATTGCGTTTTTCAATAGTTTTAACAAAGAAAGGTGCTTTGGCCTTATCAAGAACATGGATCCCTTATAAGACTAACTCTGGCCAAGAATTACTTCATGCAGACTTCAAGACAAAAAGCGCCAAGAAGTATTTTCAAACTAAGAAAAATTAAAAAAATCTTTTTGAAAAAAGATCAATTGTCACAATGCTGCTCAAATGTGCATTCCTGCGAGCAACTTGTTTACATTTGAACAGTATATTCAGCACAGTATCATTTTCTCCACTTGATACTCCAGTATCATATTGTAAGGACCCTGGAGTGTTAACAAGGCAAATCATGGACTTATTGGGCTAAATCTACTTTTCCAAGTTTTCAAATGAAAGGAATAATTAATAGCACTCAACAACATTTACCTTTTTAAATTCGTCAAAACATAAATCAGGATTCAAGAACAATACACAACTTTTTTATATACCAGTAAATTACAGTGAATCATGTAGAAAAAAAATTTATCGTAAAATAAGGTCAGGTTGTTTTGGCGTCACTCATCTGTAATAACTTTTTATACCCTGTTTCCAGGCAATTAAAAACTGATTTTTAACGCTTTATCAGCAGTAAAGCTTTCAGACGACGATGAAGTCACGATATTGTGAACTTTTGTTATGCTGCATCGAAAAATGAGCGGATGGCCTTATTTGGCACATCCAACTTACATATTGATGTCATGTACACTTCGTGGCACCTCTCGTCTCTTCTTACAGAACCCCAGGGGGGCCGTGGCACCTAGTTTGAAAACCCATGCCCTACCTGTATTTTCGATGACATTGTACTGTTTTTGCATTTAGCAATAACCGCGAGCCAAATTTGTCGGATATCTATTCTCATCTAATGTGCCTGAATAGTGTTTCTAGTATCTTGTTTCTATATCAGACGACAAGCATCTAAAATATTCTTGGGGGAAAATTTATAATTTTATGCCTTTCGGATTCGGAAGATGCTAGAGCAGACTTTTCCTCCCAATAACTTGCTTCCACTCTTGGCATGTTATTTAACAAAAACGGAAAAGTTGCTTCTCTACCAGTACAGTGTTCATGTAGGAAAACCAACCCTGTTATTAAGATAAATAAATACCTTTGTGTCTGAATAGTAAAGTCAGACCAAACAACGTAAGTAGAAGCACAAATTTGTAAATTACAACAGACACGTGTTTCGGCGTTACAGGGAACGCCTTTTTCAATGCAAAAAATAATGAGCTTATGGATGAAAAGACATCCGAAAGAAAGAAGGCGTTCCCTGTAACGCCGAAACACGTGTCTGTTGTAATTTACAAATTTGTGCTTCTACTTACGTTGTTTGGTCTGACTTTACAACCCTGTTATTGCCACAATCATTATGACACTGGATAAAAAGAGGAGCATATTAGGGGAATGTAAGGCAGAGTAAAATAGCGGGGCAAAGTGAAGTGGTGAAATATTTATTCTGCTTTTGGCTCCACCTATCTATTAATATTTTACTTATGTGGTCTACTCCAGTCAGAAAATATTACCTCTGAAAATCAAAGAACATGATAATACAAGAAATTTTCAAAAAATGATGCTCATATTTTGATATTTTGTCGTAAGAAAAAAAAATGTTATTAGTAAATGATAAAGTTCTTGTTATTAAGATTTTAAATAATAATTGAGATCTACTTATATTCAGTACAGTAATTTATTTGTTTAATACTAAGCTTATTTGTATTTTAAATGCTTTGCACACTTGATCAAACGCATGCAGGGCAAAGCGGGATGGGGCAAAATGAAATAGTTCATTTAATTTACTTATTCAATCTTTAATCAAATCACTTATGTATTCATTTATTAATTATCTCATTTGCATTCCTTTGTTTAATGATTCCCTTATTTATTCATTCATTCACTTATTTTCTTACATATTCACGATTTTATTAACTTATTTATTTTTTTCTCATTTATCAACTAATTTTTTTATTTATTTATTCAATGTATTGTTTCAGTTCCATTTCATTTATTTATTCATTTTTATTTTGCTCATTTATTTGATCACAGATATATTTAATAGTCGAACAGAAATAACTTCATTAAAAATATATTTCATTTTACTTTTTCATGGAAAAAAGAAGTAAAAATTTCCTCCCTTTTATAGAGGTAAATATTTTCTGCCAAAAACAAAAAATAGCGTTTCAATGCAAGTTTTGTCATAAAGTATGTTATTCTTTCCTTATGTACCGTAGTTTTCAGAAAATTTTTTCAACTTGTTCATTTTGAAAAAGTTAAATTATCTTAACTCACTTTTTTCAAAACTATTTTTTTACTTTGCCTCACATTCCCCTACTAAAAAAATGTTAGTATACTTTTTAGAAAAACTTTTGACTGATGAACAAGTGAAGTTTATTAAATACAAAGACTAAACTATAGGAATACACTACAGGACAGATCGGGGCACGTTTACGCATGGGGCACATGTACACACTGTCCTTTTTAGCCTACTTTCCCAGTAAAAGTCAGAAAAAGAAGAAAAAAGCACGAAAAAAGGCTTAATGCATCTTAAAAATATCGCGAAAAAACAAAACAAAAAGTCAAAAACAAATAAAATAGTTAAATAAATATCGAAAAATTAAAAATTGGAAAGTAGGGTATTGAGATGGGGAAAAAATGTCTGTCGGTCTGTCTGTCGCTCTGTCTGTCTGTCCCCCCTAATAACTTTTGAATGAATAGTCCCGATTCGAACAAACTACTTTTTTGCTCGAAAGATCTCAGAGGACACCTCATTCCCATATTTCACTTTTTGATTTGAACTATAACTATTTTTTGTTAAATTTTGAACAGTTTAAAAAAACTTAACATTAGCGCCTACGGGGAAATTCAAGGCAATTCCGAACTGTGAGGTGAATTTGTTTCAAACAAACTTTGTAGGAAAAAGTTTTTGGTGAAAAACTTGTATATAAAATATCTTTTTGATTTGAACAATTTTCCAACTGTCAATTTTGAACTGTTCAAATCCCTTAACATTAGCGCCTACGGGGAAACTGAAAATCAATGTAGATTCCGTACTTGAAGGCGGATTTACTTCAAACAAATTTTGTTGGAAATAGCTCTTGACGCAAAACTCCAGACTCCGACTTTGAGAATTTAGGGGCACTTGACTCCGACTCCAACTCCTGTGCCCGACAATTAATCGAACTCCGACTCCCCGACTTTGACTCAGACTTCGCAGCTTTGGCAAAAATTTATACACGGAGGACAAATGACTGACTCCGATTCTTAGATATTCGACTCCGACTCCTTTATCTCAAAATGAGATTGACTCCGACTCCGCAGCTGTGGTTTTAACTGTGAAATACTTATTATTGATATGACTTGTTTTTATTTTCACGCTAAAGTTTTAATTTAAGTATTCAGTTTTCGGCGAATAAACTCGAAGTCATTTATGTTACTACATAAAGATATGCGCAGACGATTTTTTTTTTTTTTTGACAATGAAAATTATTTCTTTAGATTGACATTTTATTCTTTTTATTTATTTTGGTAAGTGCATTAATTTATTTAAAAAAATATTTTTGGCAACAGGGGAAAAAGAAACTTTTTTTTCTTGACGTGATGTATTTATTTTAATGAGCTTATTGATTTTAATTAGTATTTTTTTGTTTTGAAAGCAGTTAAAGAATTTTTTAAATGGAAAAAAGTGTATTAGCTGCTTTAAAAAGTGCTGCTATTTTTTTTAACGCATCTATTTATTTTAGATGAGTGAGGAATATTTTAATCCTAGAAATAAGTTAAAGATATTAAAAAATTTTGTTTGAAACAATTTGCGATTTTAGCTGTTTTTGAGAACATTGATCAGGTACTAGAAAGTAGTATGGGTATACGAGAAAGTAGGCTCATTTAGTTATAGACTGAACGTCTTGTTTTAAACGAATTATAACTGGAGAGCCAACAGTCATAACAGATTGATGCTGCTCTCTAGCAAATATCCTCACAAGTTTTTGAGAATCAGTCGAGCTTCGGTCCAGCATGCAGAAAGAATAATCTGTTTTCTACCAAGTTGAGTAAATTTTGTGTTGAACGTTGCTTAATTAAGTACTATTATGAATAAATAATACTTAATTAAGAAAGAACAAATGCAGAAACATTAGCAGAATTTTATCCTTTTTTGAGAATTGTACTTGTTTGAACTGAAATGTTATTAAATTTTTTTTTACGTTAAAAATAAATCCAAACTTGGCGACGGGGCAAGTTTACGCGTTGACGTCGGAGGACCTTTACGCACGTTCTTACTGTGTCTTACTTCTAAACTTGCCCTGACGCTTTTTTCGCTCCGGACTGTCTCAAACCTTTTTGGTATTTTAAGGCTATTTAGTTTTGAAAATCACCATTTATTTTTTAATTGAGTTACAAATTCTTATCTTATAGGTTACAATCATGTAGTGCTGTCTTCATGCCCATTCAGCTTTTACTTTATACACTATTCAGTCTGTAATAAAATTGCTTTATTTTAACGATAGTAAGACATTACGTTCAAAACACTAACAGAACTACGTTAAGTGTCAAAATAAATATGCGTAAACGTGTCCTGTGTCCGGGGCAAGTTTACGCAACCGACTTGGAGTAAAAAATAATTATTTTAACGGTTGAAAACTCAAACTGAGCAACAACTGAATATACCGATTTTGACTCCAAAAACTGCTTGATAAAATCGCCATGTCTAAAATTTCCTAAGTTAAGAAATAAAAATTAAAAAATTCGTTGAAAAAATTCGCGTAAACGTGCCCCGGTTTACCCTACCCTTACCCCGGTTTACTACTACATTTTTTCAGAAATTAAGACTATTCTTTAATCATTAGCTCTTTTTCCTCCAGTTATTGGGTTTTACAACGTAAGTTCTTTAAATCTTAATCAAACTTATTTAAAGTTACTTTTCAGTTAGGTATTTTTCTCACTGTCATCAGAATTTTTAATTTATCATTATCAGGGTTGATTGCATGATAATTAATTGAAGTAGTTTTTTAAAAAGATTTAAAAAAAAAAAAACTTTTTATTTCTTCAGTTAAAATGAAGAAAGAAAAAAACGAAAAAGAAATTGGGTTAAACATCTGTTCGTATCTTTAATAAAAATTTCTAACATTTTCTCCCTTTCAATCTTCTTTATTACATAAAAAAAGTGGAAGGCATTTTAAAGTGCATCGTAAAATGTCTATAATATACCTTGTAGTTGCTGTAAATAACTCTTACGCAAGGGTGGACATAATAAAAAGGAACTTTTTTTTTTTTTTTGAAGTTTAGCGTTAAAAAATTACACATCAGAGACAAATATTTCGTGTTCATGTTTTCAGTGTCCACAGGAAATCAGTGAAAAGTTGGTTGAAAAGAAAAAGAAATCTTTTATAGTGTGAAGCATAAAGCGAGTTAAATAGCTCTTGAAGGAGTCGTAAATATTTTTATAACTACTTCCAGCAATGTGCGCCTTTTTTTAATAATAAAAACAACATTTTTTACTTCGAAAACCTTGAACTAATCTAAAAATACAATAAGTTTTGTTTTCTGTTTTATGTGTGTTTTTCATTATTAATAAGATTTGCTATTAGAGAATTGACCTTTCAATGTTGAAAAGTAAGCTCTATTTGCTCTGAGCGAACCCCTTGCTATATTTTGGCTGAAGGATATTCTTACAAAGATTTCTTGAATTAAAAACATTTTGCATTTGCAACCAATTCAAATTATTATTATTATTATTTTGCTATGTGACTGTTAGTGACTTGTAACCATTATATTAAAAATGTATTAACTGTTGATAATATTCTATTATGTATTTTTAAAAAACTTTCATTTGCCATAAATGCAAGGATAATTATTCAGATAAGCAGCTTTTAAAATGAAAGAGACCCCGATGCTTAAATCTATTTTCAAAATTTGTGTATTCTTATATTCAAAATATTTATAAATGAATATTAATATGAATTTTTTTCTCTCACTAATTAATGTAAAAATAGTGCAAATAAAATCACAAATGTGCAGCTTGTAAAGAATATTTCCAAAAGATTAATTAAAAAAAATATTTCCCTTGACCTACAAGCAAAGAATCAATATCTAAGAATGACTGCTTGACATAAGAAACGTTACACGAAACCTGTCAGAGAATGTGATACTCTGCAATCGTAATATTTGGGTGTGTTCCGTATCAGTGTCAATAATCACGGAATGATTAATGAGTTGACATTTATTCAAAGACATTTTATGGTAAAACTGTCTTGGCCAATCTTGGGAAATAAGTGATCTTATTACTTTAGTGATTAGTTTTGGATAAAAATATATTGTTATGGGTATTAAGTATCAAAAATTAATTGCAGTTAAACGCCTCTCATGCAAAAAATAAATTTTGACATTAAAAACAAATACCGGGTGGTTATCAAATAAGTATTTTCATTCGGAGCAGTCTGTAGCTTAAAGGAATCTTCCGATTGCAACCAAAATTGGAACACTTACTAATCTTGAAGGGGTAAGAAGGATGGTGCAATGAAAAAAATTTAGTTGCAAAATTTGCCTACAGGTGGCGCTTTTGAATTTATAATGTGTAATACAAGAGGAAAATATTAGCGTGTAAAGCTGGGTGGTTTATTTAATATTGTTACAGGCATATTACGCTTGTGCATGGCGCTGCGGACTAAATTCAGGTTCCACGACTTGACCAATGAGCTGGAGGACACAATACAGGCGGTCTGCGAAATTTACATCTGCGGAATGAAAGGCATCTGAAGTGATGTTTCGCACATGTTGAGTAATGTTATCTTTTAGTTCACTTAGGTATGTGACACCTCCACGGCACACAGTAAACTTTAAGAACCATCAAAGCCAACAATCACATGGCGTCAGATCAGGGGGCCAAACAGACCACGCCATTTGAAAATACTTGCTTATTAACCTATCATCTGTGAAATGTTGCCGTAAGAAATTATGTACTACTCGCCCAGTATGGAGTTGGGTTCCATCTTGCATAAAATACGTTTTAGAAAGACTCCGTCTTCGCTGCAGTTGACGAGCAACAAATGTTCCCAAGACGTTCTTTAAAATCCCAACATGTATACATAGCTTTAAAATCAAAGCGCGATCTGGCAAACTGAGAGACATCTCGTGCCACGTGACTGGCAGAAATTGACTGCTTCCTTTAATGATTATTACAGAGTTTGCATTGTCAACACATCTTTTGTAATCTTTTGAAGTCTGCAGCGTCACCTATCGGTGATTGAAGCAACTAAATTTTTCTAATTGCTTCATACTTCTTCCCCCTTCAAAATTAGTATCGGATGATTCCTTCAAGCTACAGACTGCGCTAAATAGAGATACTTATTTTATGTCCACCCGGTATTTGAAACTGTCATGATTTTGTATCAGTCCCCTTAAAAATTAATCATTGCATTCATTAATGGACTCCCACACTTTTTCCTTTCTTTTTTTGAAAACAATTAAAGCTTTCTATTGCAGAAAGAAATTAGCTGCTTTTGAGCTTTTTAGAAGTGCTGATTCTTTGCTTGTTTGTTCATTATTTTTTTACGTATCTCTTTAAGCGTTTTTTAAAAGTGATAGCAATCTTTTTTCCTTTTTTTATGGAACCAGTTTCAAATATTTAACAGGTATATTTGACATAATTTTCAATCTTAGCAAATTAAAATAATATTGATCAGATGCTAATAAGCCGATGTTGATATACCGGAAAGAAGGCTCGTTTAATTCTGGACTGAATTTCAGGTGATAAATTTATCATTTGCTCTACAAAACACCCTTTAATGATTCAAATTATTTTAGATTCTTGTTTAATTGCATGCATGAACTACATGAAAACATGGACTCTACTAAGTATATGGACGTATCTTATGAGATACGTCTGTTACTGAGTGAAATCAACTATTTAAATATTGTTTCTGGAAATCGTCAAAACTAAATTGCATTACATAGGTATCTGGGAAAAGCAAATAGGTATAAGTCAAGAATTTACAAGAATGAAACATTTTTGGAGTATTTCTAGGATGCTCTGTGCCACAATGATACATCAGTTACCATGGAATAGCCCTTCATAATACTTTGAAAATTGTTTCCGTTCATACAGGAATGATTCTCAATGTAAATTCGATAAAAAGAACTATTTTAAAAATGTGTAATCCACAATTAAATATAAGTCGATTCTGAGAAAATTTGCTGGAAATATTTTGAATGCATAAAAATGATCCAAAAAAAAGGAATATATACTCTGATTGCTCCTTTTAAACTTTTCAAAAATTTCGTTTGTACTTCTGAGCCTCAAAAACTTGATCCGATTTACGACATTTGCTATTTTGTTTCTTGATGAAAAAAACGAGATTTTTTACCTTCAAGGCTTTTTTTTTTCTTTTTTTTTTTAATATATAGGATTGCATCGAGTTCCGATAATTGCTTTTCAAGACTTATTTTCCAGTGTGTCGAAGTTTATTTGCGATGTCAAGTATTGTTGCGCAAAACTCATGGCTTTTGTAACTTTACCAAGTACCTTTTTGAAAACCTGAACTAAGTTTTTGCTGTTAATTGATATTGGTTACTTTGCACATGTTTCAACCAAAATATTTGTTTTAAAAAAAGATGAAATATTTGTGTAAGTAATTCTATTACCAACGGGGATGTTAAAACGTTAAGTGAAATATTTTTATGATGGCTTCCAAGCTACTTTAAAAGTAAATTAGTGTTTGGTTGTAAAAAATTAATAACTAAATTAGTTCTAAGCGGATAAAAACTACTATAAAAAAAGATCGTCATGCATATATTTTTAAAGTTTCTTAGTTAAAAGTTATTCAATGAATGAACTATGGCAATATAGAAATCGCAGTTCAGAACTGGACATTAATTTCATCAGAAAATTCAAACTTTTTTCTTTGAAACCTTATTGGTTTATGTAATAGTTTTCCGAATTTAGTTAAATTTTGATTTTCTAAACTTTTAGAGGCCGTTCGATATTAGTTGCTATTTGAGTCAAAAAAAAAAAAAAAAAAAAGAATAAAAGCTATCGAGTCTTACATATGCATAGATTTATTGTGATCCTCTAATCACAATATTGAAAACGATATTTCTTGAAGTTATGCAACACATTTTTTTTTCTTTCTAATGGGACTGCGGTAGAGGTTGTGCTTTTGCAGATCTAGTGCGATCCCCCGGCATAGCAACCACTCTTTCACGTGGTACCACTATCAGTGGAATGCCATTGCAACGAGAATTTCAACGCCCAGTTTCAATACTAGATGGAGGCACCTGGGCTCTATATGACGCGAAACAGCACTAGGAATTTAATTTTGCCGAGAGATACTCCATGCCAAACAGACACTCGAGGGATCTTTTACATACCGCATAATCATACGACAGAGACACTGTCGATTTTCTGCATCTTGAAAATCCACCGACGACAGCCAAGACCAAACCTGCGCCTTTGGGCGCATGCCACTTATTTATGTAGGAAAATTAAAGAGAATTCATTGATAGAATCTTTTATTTATTTTTTTATAAAAATATATCAAGTGGGAAAATTTAATGGGGCAAAGAATTTAAACATACACGCCTTTAATGAAAAACAGATAGCTTTTTAAAATTTTTTTAAAAAATGAGTGTCTAAGAAATGCATCGTTTAATAATGCTTTTTGCATACAATATGATTCGTATATTTCTCATTGACAATTTTTTTTTTTTTTGCTACTGATTTTACGTAATAGACACGTTTTGACTCTTTTGATGGTTAAGTGCACCGAAGCTACTTTTATTTTCCACGTAAACTGTTAAAAAGCCTTTTTTAAAACTAAAAGCTCAAGATTGTAACAAAAAATAAGAGAACTTTGCATTTTTAAAGAAGTTTTACGCAAATAAAAACTTTAGACCTTAAGCAGAAGTAGTAAAGAAATCGAATAATTTTTCAAAGTTTATGAGGCATAAAAAATAATTAACTGCTCTTAAATAAACTAAAAACTATACGTACATTAATTACAAATGCGAAGAAAAAGAGCAATTTCAAAAGAAAGTACTGGTAATTCAAAACAATAGAATAAAAAGATCGACGCAAAGTTACAATGTATCCATTGATAAAACTTATCTCCGATGCTCCTGGTAATACAAAGAAAAACTCTGATTTATATATACCAAATTACAGGACATTTTCTCTTGAACTGTGTTTTGGAGAAAAGAAATATTTCCTCACTAATTACGCTATTAAATGTCTGATAGTCCTTACGTTACATCATTCTAAAAAGATTTTCACATAGTACTTCTTTTTTTCTTTAAATGAACAACAGAAAAAAAATCATGATTAAAGAACTAAATGTTCAAATTACTGGTTATATACATTTATCTTTTCAATAAAAACACATAAATCCTTCTTAATAAAAGAGTTTTGTATAGATGTTCTTGCTAATGAGGAATATTTTTTGCACAATTCATTTTTTTTTCATGATAGAACAATTTTGTAGATAAGAAGTGAACATGCAATGTTTTCTTTGCAAAGTAAAAACTATTGCTTAAAGCGGTTTTTCTTCAGGAAGATGTTACCGACCTCTATTAAGAGTTGTAATACTAAAGTAATGAAACAACATTATTTTAAACATCTAACCTCGGTGTTTTTTTGTCTGCAAGTATTTAGTCAAGTTGTAGAATATTTCTTTAAATTTTCTGCAAATGAGTCTGAAAATTCAAGCAATAAATCTAAGATATATTTCCTTTTTTGTTACTTGCGATGGGATGAATATCTCAATAGACCTCTTGCTCTTCACTGCTGATTCTGTAGTTGTCCACAGCTAGCCTAGATAAGCCCAAAACCTGTTGCCATCATTTTTATGCTTTAAAATACTTTTGTCACAGAACTTAGATAAATAATACATATATATAATTTAGTAGTAGTAATATAGGCGGGCATCATGTCAGTTTTAGCACTGAGTCGATTTCCTATAAACTTACCCTCTCCAATCTACACCATTCCAAATGCGTTTCCAACTTGACTGACATGCATTCTTGGTAGTTTTTCCTACTAATAGTGAATGTTTATATATATATATATATATATATATATATATATATATATATATATATATATATATATATATATATATATATATATATATATATATATATATATATATATATATATATATATATATATATATATATATATACTGGTGGAGAATTGCTAAGGACGGATTCCAATGAGCTATGTAGCGCGTAAAAAAGTAAGTGTAATTCGATGCCAAGTGAAATAAACTAATGCCAGAACTCTAGAACATTTCAATGACGATAAATTATTGTTCTCTGAAATCCAGAGGGCGTTGTTCAAAGGACGAAACAGTCATTTTGGGCTGAATACGTAAAAATGAATAAATGTAATTACCGACTCCAGGCCTTCCGGCGTAAGATGTCAATATGGGATATGGCTACCATGGAGAGCGATACAAGCTTCCACACGCCATTTGTTGCTTTACACAACATTATCCAGCAGTTGTTGGGGTTATTTACCCCATTCTTTTGTTCTTTTGTCAGTCACGAACGAGGGTGTCCTTGCTTATTGGAGGGCGTTGATGACCAGCAAGACTGTTCCCCAAAGCATCCCAAACATTTTCAATATGATTCAGATCCATAGAACGTGCTAGATATCCGATGGATTGAATATTTTGAGTGAGCTAGACACTACTGGGCGGCGATTCTTAGTGACATGTTACATTGTCATCCATGAAAACGAAATTATCGCCTACAGCACCACAGAACACGTGAACATGAGGCAGTAGACCAAGCTGTCGTAGTCTTGTTTGGAAGCACACAAGCGACATACTGCCATTGATCATAATCCTACCCATGCCATGACATAACTTGCAGGATACTAGTCCTTTTCTTTTATGTTTTCCGGCTTGTACGTTGTACAACTCTCATGCCAGGTTAGTTGTCGTCCATAATTAGACGACAGAATGAACCTGCTTTCGTCTGAGAATAGTACACACACCCAGTCGATTTCTCTCCAAATGTGATGCTGAAGACATCATTACAAACGTGCAAAACACAGACTTCTAGGCAATGGGGTGTACAAAATAAGTTGACGGGAGAATAATCTTACTGCATTCAAACGTCTGGCTACAGTTTTCCGGAATATTTGCTTGCTAGTAGCAGCAGGAAACCGCTTTGCTACTTCAGAAGCTACAAGGTTAGCCAAGGGCTCAAGTAAATTTTAAATAGAGTTTTTTTTTTTAAATAAGTTCAAGATTTTTTCCCCTTTCTAAATATTTTAAGTTTTATACTTTTTTCTTTCTCCCCCCCCCCGTGGGGGATTTCTTGGCTATTTAAATGAATAAAAATAATAAAGTAAAATAAAGACAATGCTAATGTTGTTTAGAAATAAATATAGTGAAATAGAAATAGAAAGGAGCATGTTCCCAGTTCGAGTGCCAGGAAGGGTCGCACGCCGCTCGAACCATCACTCTCTGTAAGTTAACTCGGTTAAAGTTAAGAGATTGCAGAAGTCGCCCATTTGGGCACTTCATAAGAAATAATGGGTCTTAGGCAGGACTTATAAATGAGCAGATCTATTGATAAAACGCTTTTTTTGTGCAGGAGACAATTTAGTGGTTATTTGGAGGTGAGGTACTTCTTGCGTACCTTTTCAATGTGAGGTCACCAGGTTAAATTACGGTCGAAAATTATGCCTAAATATTTCGCCCGCTGAGACCAATCAATCGGGTCGGTATAGAGATGCAGTTTAATGGGAGGGAGCTCTGTTGATCTTGTAAAGAAGCAGGTAGCTATACTTTTGTTTGCATTAACTTTGATTTTCCAAGTCCTTAGCCAGATATCTAGATGTGTCAGGTGGTTTTGAATTGCTGAAAAGGCTTGATAAAGTCCCTGAGTGGAGGCTAGTATGCAGGTGTCATCTGCTTAAATGGCAAGATGCGTGTTGCTCATGTGTGGGATATCGTTCGAGAAAACTGAGTAAAGAGTTGGGCCTAAGAGACTGCCATGAGGCACCCCGGCCTGTATGCGCCTAGGTGTTGAGAGAGTTTCTTTCACTCGAACGATAACGTGCCTATTCATAAGATAGAAGCTGATAATGTTTAGAAGTGCATAAGGTAAACCAAGGCGTATTAGTTTGTAAATTAGCGCATCAATCCAAATCCTATCAAATGCTTTCGCTATTTTATAAAATGTTTCGAAGATCTAAAAATTGAAGAAACACACTATATGTTGTCATTTTTTGGAAAAGAAAACCCTTTGAGAAAATTAAAAATTTTATTCTATGGAATTTAAAAAAAAGATTTATTAAACAAATACATTGCAATTTTGTGTTGAGTACTCTGAAATGGTTGATTGGCCAAACGAAAGCGAATAAGCTTCGGTATAGGGTTGCCAAAATTGCTCCGTCGCCAAGGAAAGGTAGCGGGTGTACAGAATGAAAAATTTATCGCCACGACCCTGTTACCGTAATTCTACCAGTCTTCATACTGGCGGGGGTTATTTTAATTGAGCTTTTCACTTCACTTAATGCCTTCTTTTCTTATATGGCGGATTATTTTACATTTTAACTGCTTATATTAATTATTTGGAGAATTATTTTTCATTTTAATCGAACTCTTTGTCTTGTTCAAAACCTTGTTTTGTTTAAAAGTTCATTAAAAAGACGAAATAACGTATGGTATCGCCAAAAAAAAAACCTAAGCCATTAAATATTCGCAACTCCAGCGCTCGAATACGCTACCTCGCGGTGATTTACAAAACTGCCGAAAAAACTAAAACATTGCAACATTGCGTTCCACGTGTGTCTGTTGAAGTAAACACAGGCAGTTTGTTTTGAGTATTTATAACGCAATCGATGTGTCTTTGATTGCTTTCAACTCCAGAAATTGTTTCGTCCCTTAGTAGTATTCTCGAGCTTCTCAAAATAATGTTAATTTTCCTTATTTCCTTCTAAAACGTGAGTTGATTGTGAAATGGTGAAAGCGTTCACAAGAAAACTCTGGATTAACAAACTTGGATAACGTTATACCAGGTAAATTTTTTTATTGTTTTGTGTGAATTTTTAAGAATATGCTTGTTTTTTATAAAAATCTTAAATTAATTTATCTAACCATATTTTATAGCAGCTTTTAGTTGGAACGGACAGTATGCAAAATATTTTCTTAAATATATTCGCAACTCCCGCTTCGAATACGCTACCTTGCGGTGATTTACAAAACTGCCGAAAAAACTAAAACATTGCCACATTGCGTTCCATGTGTGTCTGTTGACGTAAACACGGGCAGTTTGTTAGGAGTATTTATTAACGCATTCGATGTATTTTAGATTGATTTCAGCAACAGAAATTGTTTCGTCCCTTAATGGTATTCTCGATCTTCTCAAAATAATGTTAGTTTTTATTATTTCCC
The DNA here is from genome assembly GCF_026930045.1 of Uloborus diversus. NCBI lineage: Eukaryota > Metazoa > Arthropoda > Arachnida > Araneae > Uloboridae > Uloborus > Uloborus diversus. Next base: position 95,447,748 of record NC_072734.1, read on the forward strand.
TCTAAAAAGTGTGATGATTGTCGTAAATGGCGAAAGCGTAAACACCAGAAATTCTGGGTTAACAAACTTGGATAATTTTATACCAGGTAAATTTTTTTATTGTTTTGTGTGAATTTGTAAGAATACGGTTTTTTTTTTAAATCTTAAATTAATTTAACTATCCATATTTTACAGCAGCATTTAGTTGGAATGAACAGTATGCAAAATATTTTCTTGAATGTACTATCGTAGAACAAAATGAAAAATGTTTAACCGAGAAAGAATGTACTCTATTGCTTTTATTCTCAGCGGAGAGGTTTCGCCAAATTTGTTTAGGGTTATAGTTTTAGTATTGCGCGAGCAAAGTAGCCTTGGCAAGATTCCGCATGTTGGTTAAACCATTTTTAATTTTTATCAAGAGTGGAATAAAATGGTAGAAAGATTACAGAATTTGATAAGTAAAAAGAAATAATGGTAGATCAACTGAAAAGATAACTACCACTACATATTCGTGAGAATTTTGTTGATGATTTGTATAGCATGACATAATTAAATCTTAACTCAGAATTTAGACACATCGAAACAGAAAAATTTTAAATTAACCGATTCGGCAATTTGAGAAAAATAACTCAGCTATAAATGCAAAACAATGAGTGTAGCCAAACAAGACAAAGAAGTATCATCTTCTTTTGATAATAATTCGTAGTGTCATATTAAATTTTCTAGCATTAATTGTTATTCTTGTCAGGCCACAATTATTATTTAGTTTTATCAAGAATTGATAAATATCGAATTCAACATCGTGAAAATGGCTGCTTAGAACTACGAACTACGTAGTTTGCATTAACTTCTGACGTTTAGTAATGCTTCTTGAATTCTCATTTCTTTCTACATGGGCCAGAATATCAACAAGACTTTGAAAATTAATTTAAAAAGAATAGAGCGAAAAAATAATGCACAAGAACAAAATTTACTAGGCTTATTAGCATTTTCTTCGTTACCACGTGCGTTTGTTTTACCTTTTTCGTCCGCCATTAGAAAGTGGCTACAGTGCCCCCTGTAGTTCGTTGGAGTTGCTAATTATCGTAGAACAAAATTAAAAATGTTCAACCGAGAAAGAATTTATTTTGAGCAATCACGATTGCTTATTGTTCTCATTTGACCGTTTTTGGTGTCCGTGCCTTTTTCAACTTGGACCAGAAGCCTTTGCAGCACCACCGCCCACCGTCCTCTGCTGGCGGCGGGGCTGCTCCGGTTTTGAGCTATCCGCTTCTCCTGGCCGGAGGCGTCCATGTCCTACACACACGCACGTTCACACACACACATAAACACACACGATTCCACACACATACACTCACACACACCTACGTGCATGCACACAGGTCTACGCACACACACAACTATGCACAAGTAACCGCCCAGGAGGAGTGGCAGACTGGGGGGGAGGGACAGGAGCCGTTTCTAGAAACAATAACTCCAATGAGTAGGGTATTGCCTCAGTTCGTGATTGCGAAAAACATAATTTGAATTCAAAATTTCAGAATTCAAATTAATTTTCTTTTTTTTTTACTGCTTTTATTCTCAGCTGAAAGGTTTCGCCAAATTTGTTTAGGGTTATAGTTTTAGTATTGTGCGAGCTGAGTAACCTTGGCGAGATTCCGCATTTTAGTTAAACCTTTTTTATTTTTTATCATGAGTGGAATAAAATGGTAGAAAGGTTACAGAATTCTATAAGTAAAAAGAAATAATGGTGATTAATTAAAAAGAAAACTACCACCATATATCCGTGAGAATTTTTTGATGATTTGCATAGCATTACAAAATTAAATCATAATTCAGAAATTCGCAACTCCAGCTTTTGAATACGCTACCTTGTGGTGATTTACAAAACTGCCGAAGAAACTAAAACATTGCCACGTTGCGTTCCGCGTGTGTCTGTTGACGTAAACACAGGCAGTTTGTTCTGAGTACTTATTAACGCAATCGATGTGTCTAGTAGTATTCTCGAGCTTTTCAAAATAATGTTAGTTTTCCTTATTTCCTTCTAAAATATGAGTTGATTGAGAAATGGTGAAAGCGAAAACTCTGGATTAACAAACTTGGATAACGTTATACAAGGTAAAAAATTTAATTGTTTTGTATGAATTTGTAAGAATATGAGTTTTTTTTTAAATATTAAATTAATTTAACTAACCATATTTTACAGCAGCATTTAGTTGGAATGGACAGTATGCAAAATATTTTCTTGAATATATTATCGTAGAACAAAATGAAAAATGTTTAACCGAGAAAGAATTTACATTTTTTTCTTTTATTCTCAGTTGAAAGGTTTCGCCAAATTTGTTTAGGGTTATAGTTTTAGCATTGTGCGAGCAAAGTAGCCTTGGCGAGATTTCGCGTTTTTAGTTAAACCATTTTTAATTTTTATCATGAGTGGAATAAAAAGTAAGATTACAGAATTCGATAAGTAAAAAAAATAATGGTCAATCAACTGAAACTGAAAAGAAAACTACCACCATATATCCGTAAGAATTTTGTAGATGATTTGCATAACATGACATAATTAAATCGTAACTCAGAAATTAGAAACATCGAAACAGAAAAATTTTAAATTAACCGATTCGGGAATTCGAGAGAAATAACTCAGTTACAAATGCAAAACAATAAGCGCTAGCCAAGCAAAAAAGTATCATCTTCTTTTGGTAATAATTTGCAATGTCATATTAAATTTTCTAGCATTAATTGTTATTCTTGTTAGGCCACAATTATTATTTAGTTTTATCAAGAATTGATAAATATCGAACTCAACATCGTGAAAATGGCTGCTTAGAACTACGAACTACGTAGTTTGCATTAATGTTTGACATTTAGTAATGCTTCTTGAATTCTCATTTCTTTCTACGTGGGCCAGAATATCAACAAGACTTTGAAAATTAATTTAAAAAGAACAAAGCGAAAAAAATCATGCATACGAACAAAATTTACTAGGCTTATTAGCAGTTTCTTCGTTACCCTGTGCGTTTGTTTTAGTTTTTTCGTCCGCCATTAGACAAGTGACTGCAGTGCCCCCTATAGTTCGTTAGAGTTGCGAATTAGAAATATACGAAACAGAAAATTTTTTATTAACCGATTCTGCAATTTGAGAAAAATAACTCAGTTACAAATGCAAAACAATTAGCGCTAGCCAAGCAAGGCAAAGAATTATCATCTTCTAATTTTGATAATAATTCGTAATGTCATACAATTAAATTATCTAGCATTAATTGTAATTCTTGTCAGTCTTATGGCCACAATAAAAAATGTAGTTCCATCAAAAATTGATAAATATCGAATTCAACATCGTGGAAATGGCTGCTTAGAACTACGAACTACGTAGTTTGCATTAATTTCTGACGTTTAGTTATGCTTCTTGAATTCTCATTTCTTTCTACGTGGGCCAAAATGTCAACAAGACTTTAAAAATTAATTTAAATAGAATAAAGCGAAAAAATCATGCATACGAACAAAATTTACTAGGCTTATTAGCATTTTCTTCGTTACCACATGCGTTTGTTTTACCTTTTTTCGTCCGCCATTAGAAAGTGGCTACAGTGCCCTCTATAGTTCGTTGGGTCTGCGTCAAAAGATCTATGCAACTGTTCATGGCCCCACTAAATTTCACTTAAGCTTATAGCACCATCTTGTGGGGCCATTAACTAATGGATGTTTTACACACATTATTGTACACACATTATGTATTTATTCACAATGGATGTTTTAGTCTTGATTGAATTTCATTTTCTAAGACAACTTTTGAATAACTGTTAGCACATCTGATTCAGCCTTGCAATTTTAGTCAGAGATTAACATACCCTATGAGCTGAGAGTAAGTACGTACGAATTTAGGGGAAATAAATGATTTTCAAACTTTAATTACTTCGTCCCATGGTGTCCCCAGGGGTTGAATTTTTTTTATCTGTCCTCAATGACCCCCCAAGAATATGCATACGAAAAATCATTAACAAAAACCTTCCGGGGGGCTGTTACAGACCCTCAGGAAGATATGATTTGGGAGATGGAAACGAGGGGGAGGAGGGGGTCAAACGGCACAAAAGGCACATCAGTAGGGCACAAGGAATGTGTGTGCAAAATTTCAGCTCGATCCCTCTTTTCGTCTTGGCTGTAGCCCTGTCAAAGAACACGAAAAGGTTTTTACATAGCGATTTTCTAACTTAAATTCCTCCCCCCTGATGGTCCTTGGGATTGTATTTTGGTATACTTCGTCAGAGGCCACAAGAGATTGAGTAAACCAAAAGTCAACTCCGGGGGTCTTCATGGGGCTGAGACACAGAGGGGTGTAAACCCCAACTTGTTCTGTCATGTAAACTATTCTTCGTTGCGATTTTATTTTTCTTCATCTTTCTTGGCGGTATATTTTTGGTTTTGTTGTTGACTGACATTTGGTTTTCTTGGTAGGTAGGCATTCTATTTTCTTGACGGCCGGGACGCTCCCGCGTCCCGTGACTTTCTGATCTTCAATGCTAGCAGTGATACACAATTAGGCACAAATGAACAAAAAAAAAAATCGTGAGCCAGTGAAGTCTTCTTTTGTAAACCGCATATCCGTACGACAATTTGTTGCTTTTCTACGGATTTTTAAAAATGTGTCAAGGACTTTTTGGACACTCTGTATTACTAGTGGCGCGGTAGAGCATATAAAGCCGAACATCCAAACTCCTTTTCGTTTTTAACTTTGAATATTTTAGGAAAGCCTTCAACATTATAAAATATATTTATGTTTAAAAGTTATCATAAGTTATATGCTACATTTATGCTAACTAAAAGTGGCAATTCTTGCAATGTTGTTTCTTTAGTTATGAATAGTGTACTCTATAGGTAAGTCCATCATTTGCTAAACGTTATCTCTGAGAAAGATTTAACCGTTTCAGTGTGTCTTGCTTTTTCCTTGAACAAAACGTTTTAAAAATTAAGAGCAGTCTTTATGATCAAATTTAATTTTTACATAGCCCATTGTTTTCCAAAAAATATTTAACGAAGATACTTATAAAATTTGAAATCGTTGTTTTGTTCTCGTTAGTATACTTTTCTATGGTTTGACATACATTCGTAAGGGTCAAGAAATTTAAAGTTCAATAAATGAGGCTGTTTGCATATTTTTCTGTTTATCACACTATCTAAGAAGGAAAATGTCAGTAATAAAGCTAAGAAAGGAACTGCTTCTTAAATACGTTTATTTGTATAATTTATCCACCTCGGCAATAAAATTTCGTACTAGTTCAAATAAAGGTAAAACTAAATTCACTTCTCAAGGATTTCATAATCCAATGTATTTAGAGACTGAATGTGATGTTTCTGAAGAGTTAAGTGTTATAAAAAGTCAGTCGTCGTCAAAAGGTTATTGCAATCCTTCCTATATCGATACAGAAGACGATACAGTGGAAACTTTTATTTCAAGCTTGAATTCAATACCTGATAGTGCAGAAAATAAAAATCCATGCAATTCTCAGGAAATACCAGAAATAAGAGACGATCGCTCTCTTTCTTGTAATATGCCTTCAACTTCACGTCAGAGATCTGAAGAAAATTCAACCTCTATATCGGAAAGTTTCAACGACTTTCGAGTTTTTAAAACTGGTTGTGTGTCTTGTACGAAATTAATGAAGATTTTGCGAAAGAAAGTGGGTGCAAAAGCATTTGAGGAAATAATAAAAGAACTTAAGCGTGAATCTTTCATTGGAGTGCTCGATACTATTATAGAAGAGTGCCCCCTTAATGAAAATGGTGATACGGATTTGCGTGAAAGTGAGGCATTAGAATATGATCCACCCATTTGCCAATCGAGCGTTGAGACGTCAGATGCGTCGGTGATTACAGAGAATGAGCTAAAAAGTGAAAGTCGTGAAATTGAAACGGCATCAGAACAATGTCCAGAAATAACAGAAAACAAAAATGAAGCGCAGGTAAGTAATTTGAAGCAAATTAATACTTCTTTACATCCTTCCAGTTTTGAAATTGTAACGGCATTAGAAGAATGTCCTGAAATTATAGAAAGCAAAAATGAAACGCAGTTAAGTAATTTAAAGCAAATTAGTTCTTCTTTACATCCTTCCGGTTTTGAAATTGAAACAGCATTAGAAGAATGTCCTGAAATAACAGAAAGCAAAAATGAAACAGAGTTGAGTAATTTAAAGCAAAATAGTTCTTCTTTACATCCTTCCAGTTTTCACGAAATTTCGTTAACGGAAATAAAAACTGCACGAAGTATTTCATATAAAAGTGATGTAAACTCCAAGAACTCGTTTTGTAAATGGTTTAGCAAAAACATATTGAGGAGATCAAAAACTGTTGGTGCTGACTTTACTCGCCAACGTTCTGTATTCGGAACTTTGAGTAAGCAAGTCTCTTTTGTAACTGGTTCGTGTCTTAGAAACAGGAAAGAAACCGTCAAGTAGTTGTTAAAAACCTGTTTCGGTACGTTTAACCTATAACAAATAGTGATGGGACAAGATCATATGTCACTTATACTGAACTGTCGTGCCTCAGATGTACAACTCTTCTAACTTTGAAGCATGTATGAGAAATTTATAAATTTTTAAAAATAAATAGATTTAGTTTTCATTTTACATTCTTTGCCAAGTACGTTACTTGGTTTAGTGACTTTTTTATGTTCTTTCTTGGCGAAATTTTCTGCAGTAGAAAATTTGCGAAACGTGATTGGCGATATCTACGAGTATATGGCGACCCTACTAATTGAGAAATTTCAGTTGTTTGAATGTAGCAAACAAGAAAAAATTTTAATTTGAAATAGCAATATGTAACAAAAATAAAATTAAATAAAAAGCGCCAATTGGCGTATCTTTAACAGAAAAGTACCACATTCTATTTATAATCCTCCATTCTATTTATAATAAACAAAATCTGATTGTCTATTTAATTTCGAAAAGATTGGAGAAAATGTGCTTTAATTTAACCTTGTGTAAATTGCGTGGTATTGTGGATATAACTTTCTAAACGTAAGTAAACAATTGTATTTACCGTTTACTTAGGGAAAAGTGCGGTGAAAACCTGGACCCTAAGGTTTGCAGGCTTTCAGAAATCGTATTTTTTAGCATAAAGGAACAAAATTTTTCAGGAGTATGTACTACTTATCTATTGATGCAACCAGTTTCAAACACATAGGAGTTTTTTTTATTTTTAATTTTTATTAATTTTTTTTGTAAAAAAGTCATTTTACCCGGTTTTGCCCATTAGTGGGGTAAAACCGAGTAAACATGTTATTGCTATGAAAAAATAAAAATTTTAAACTTTCCACAAAATTCAAGTGTTATTTAGTGACATATGTTAACTATTGTCATAACATAATAGAATAAGTATAAAAAGACACATATTGAGGAGTTGTCAGTAAATTTAACTGTCTTTACCTTTAAATTTTTTGCTGTAATACAAGACCTATTGACACAAGTCACACGTAAAATAGTTATCTTCGTCTTCGCCCCCAGAGTAGCTTTCATGGACCCAACGACGACATTGGATGCTTTGGATCCATCCCTCAGCAGCCTAGGAATCCGAGTAAAGCTCATTGCAGTAAATGCTGGCAGGATTGTCAGTCTCTTCATTGGACTCATCCTTCATTTGTTCCTTCGGTTTTTCTTTTTTTGGACGCTTATTTTCTGTCTGTTCATTCTTGGCATAATTTATAACGTTACCTTTTCTTTGATTCGTTTATCTTTTCTTCAGTTTTTTTTTTCAGTGCTTCTTTGGTCTTCTTTCCATCATTTTTCTTTTTCTTTTCTTCTAATGTAGCCTAACGATGAAACTTGTATGGGGAGCCCCAGCCCGTTAAAATGACAGTTTTTCCTTTTCCCTTGTCCTCCTTCGGGTGAGTCTTTCTCTCAGTGTACAGGGGTAGTACCCGGTTTTGCCCCTCGGTTAATACCCGGTTTTACCCTGCACGTACAGCTTTCATAAAAAATACCGTCGTATAACTGTACAGAACGCTACAGACAATTACTTAGAATGATAATGAAAGTAATGAAATGTTGTACAAAGAGAGCTACATACCTTTACTGTTGCAGAAACAGGAACGCAGTATAATTGGTCTAGTTTTACTCATAATTTTTTAAGCAAAAACCACTCAAACAGAATTTTCTTCACAGGAACGAAAGTAGCGAGTCTTTTGCATTCTAATTAAATGGCCGCTGCTTCTTCACCAATGTGGAAGGTAGTTCATCTATTGTTCACGCGATTGCAGCGCTGACATAGGCTAGAAGGGGGTACCCGGTTTGCTCCCGACTTTCCGGTTTTACCCTACTTTCCATTAATTCAGTTTCAGGAAAACTTATGAAAACTTTGAAGCACATATTTTGGAACAGTTTTCAGAACATTTATAAGCACACTCTTCATAATACTTATTTGGTTCAACGCATTTTTTTAAGTTTTGAGAAGGCATTCGAGAACCTTTTTTTAAGCACTTACGCATATCCCTTCCTTTAGAACACTTCTTATAAGTCACCCTTCAGGACACTTTTACAGCACCTATGGAACACCCCTTTAATTATACCAGTAGTTTCTGCTGTTCATTTTACAGCAATCTTGCGGAGCAGCTGTCAACTGCTACCGCACAATGGATGGTCTTCGTCCAGAGAATTCGCGAACCCGGCCGACTACAACTCAATGAAATAAAATTTCTGGCAGTATTATACTGAAAGAATCCATTGGCGGATAGCTAAAGAATGCCGTTGGAAAAGTATTTGTGAGATATAGCGATGATTTTACAAGTGAGCTTAAATGTATTCACAGTCTGTTCTCAAATGTGTTCCCAACTTAATTTCACAGCTATCCTGTACGGTACACATTCAGAACAGATTTGGTGCTACAGTGAAGGGAGCATATTCGGAACACTTTCTAGCGAACATTCAGACAACTAGCCACACTTTTCAGACAATACTTTTCCTGACTTAAAGTGTTCAAAACATGTCTTCAATGTATAGTAGGAATTTACAATGTTAGATTATGGCAGAAAATGCATTTTTACGTGCAAGAACATAAAAACAAGACTACCTTTAATATAATAATCAAGCAGAAAGCTTCATACTTTAATAATTAAAAGTTTAAGAGAAAACTATTTTGTTTTATTAATTATTGTACGTATACTTAATATTTCAAATCCCATTTTTAAAAGCTTACTGTGCCTTTCAGTTTGAGTAAAAAGTCACCATTAAAAAGTACTGTCCCATAACTTGATCGATGCTCAGGCTTAAAAAATAATTGGACTATCAAGAGAAAAAAGTAGTTTCTTCACACATTAATTAAGATCCATGTATTCAGCTGCTTCAATGAAATATATCTTCGTTCTCTTTCCCTAGTAATCCCAGACATAGTTCTTTTTGTAACACCCGACCTGCTAATTTCTTTTCTATAATAAATACTTTGTTTCTTCATTAAAAAGAATAAAAAACAATTTTTCTCCTCGCTCTATAATTAGCTGACGAAAATGTGCCAAACGTCTAGGAAACTTGTAATTTCTTACTTCATCGAACTTTCGCATCTCATTAATTTCTTTGCTCTAAGGAAGAAATGCTTTGCGTTTTTTAATTTTTTTTTTTTTTGATGAAAATTCAGCAAGTTAATGAAAACTGACGTATGTGGTAGATTTCCATAACCATGTAAAACTTTACGCTAGGAATTCATTGTAAGGAAGGAAACAAAACCAAAATGACCATCTTGGTATTTGTAAAGCATTTAAGTGTTACTGATTCAGATAGTTTTTTTTTTCAAATTTCGGACTCATCCAAGAGTCAGTTAATCATCAAGGGGCCCTTCATTCTTTTTTTCAGTTATTTTGTTACTTTAGAGTAATTTTATCATTTGAGTGTCATTTATTCATTCTTAAGTGATTTGGTGTGTTGCGTTTAATACTTTTGAGCCAATTGATTTCATTATTTTTCTGTTATTGAGATTCTTGTTGCTCCTCTGTATGGCCACAATGCAAACAGGCGCTTCGATAAAGAATTTAAAAAGAAAAATATTAATTTGAATTTTTGGCATCTTGAATTCAAATTATGTTTTTCGCAATCATGAGCGTGTGTGTATGAATGTGCGTGTGTGTTTGTGTAGGCGCATGTGTGTGGGTGCGTGTGTGTGTATGTATGTATGCATGTGTGTGCGTGTTGTGTATTCAGTGGTGTGTGTGTACGCGCGCGTGTGTGTAGGCGTTCGTGTGTGTATGTAGGCATATGTGTTTGTGTCTGTGTGCAGGCATGAGTGTGTGTGTAGGCATGAGTGTGTGTGTATGTATGTGTGTGTGTATAGGAGTGCGTGTTTGTGTCTGTGCATGTGTGTGTGTATAGGAGTGTGTGTTTGTGTCTGTGCATGTGTGTGTGTGTATGCGTGTGTGTGTGTAGGATATGGACGCAACCTGGAGACTTTTCGTAAGAGGAGCAGCATCGTGACACCGCGCCGGTCGACGCGACGGTGGTGCTGGCAGAGGGTGCTGGTGGGAAAATAAAATGATAAGAATTCAAAACAGTCAAATGAGAACAATAAGCAATTATGTTTGCTCAAAAAAAAAAAAAGATTTGGATTTTCAAAAAATATTAAGTGTATATGAGAATAACACTATAAATGTGTCACAATGATTAAATCATGAAAAATCAAAAGACTCGGTTTACAATGTCTCCATGTTTCCTGATCTCCTACTTCAGCAAAGCTTAACAACAAGGTCTATGTTAGTTTAGAAATTATTAACGGGGAAATTATAGTTCCTAAAATTGTCCACCAGAAGAAGAGGAATCCAAAACCTCTCTCTTGTCTAGTGTTAGACCATGGCCCCACTGAATACTTAAAGCGCCAGCGCATTCAGTGGGGCCATGGTTAGACAATTCACAAAATTTCTGAGAATCCCTGCACGTTGTGGCAATTTTGACAGTTAGGATTTTTTTTTTTATCAGCGCACTATACACAGAAAAACTTCATACATTTTGAGCATTTTTGAATATGAACATTTTTCCCCTTTTTTAGAACTTTGGAGCACACTTTTTGAAACAGTTTCTAAAGCATTTATTTGCTCCAGTGAAACATTTTAAACGCTTTCGGAAACGCATTTGAGAACATTTTAAGAATAGTAATCTTTTAGAACCCTTTGTATCAGCATTTTTGGTACACTTTTTATAGCACTTATGGAACGATCCTTAGATTATACCAGTAATTTTTGGTAATAGTTTTACAACAGTATTGCTCTGCATCAAACAAACGCCGCCCAGAAATGGAAGGTTTTCAAGCGAGGAATGGCATTTGCAACCCCAGCCAACAGCAGTCCATTGAACAAAAATTCTGGAAGTACCATATCGTGAGATTCTATTGACTGGAGTTAAAGAAAGGTTTTGAAATTATATTTGTTTGAAAGAAAGCGATGAATGAAGTTGGCCCAAATCTGCCACCAATCTGTTATCAAAGGTGCTCCAAAGTTACAACTAACAAATATCCAAATCAGGACTCATTCGGAGTATATTTCAAATCAGAACACACTAGCAACAATTTTAGTGATTATTTAGGCAAGTGAAAAACCCTTTCTGATTTAATACAAATGTGCTTCCAATGCATGCTGGAAATTCTCAGTGTAGATATTAGGCCTAAAACACTTCTTAGATTTATCGTTAACAGTACCATTAAATCACGACCTTTTAACATTTTAAGCAATCATATCTCAAATTATACGGATAGGTTTCTGTCAACAGAATGTTTTTCCTTGTGCTTAACCTAAGTGAGAAATAAAACCTTTGTGATGTACAAGTTGCAGACAATGTTGGACATACGTTACAAGGAGCACACGAAGATTATTAGGAGTATAAAAAAAGACAAATGGAGTGCGGAAAAAAAAACCACAAGAAGCGTTAAAGAGTTCATTGAGAGTCTTTAAGGAGCATCAAAAAAAAAAAAAAAGTCACGATCACAGCAAAGCTGCAAAGATTTATTTTCTTAGAAGAAAAGACTTTAAAATTACGCACACAGTCTACAGTGTTATAGAGCTGCATTGTGACTTTATATCAAAAATTAAAACGTCAAAATTTAACCAACCAATTCAGACTACAGCCGCTGTATAAAAATTCTGTCATATCAACTTACGTTTAGCCATTTTGGATCGGATTTTTCACTGTTGCGCTGCTGGGGTTACCACGGCAAAGTTTCGGGGTTCACAAACTTGCCGAAAGTAGTATTTATTTATTAAACAATTTACGAATAATCGCTCGCAGTGAACAATCACCAAACGGGATAACCCGTTAGAAAATACAACCCCTCAAACACACTCTCCGATCCAAAATGACCCATCTTAAGCTAATGTGCCGAGTCATTTCCATATAGGGGCCTTAATTCAGACAATAGATCAATATGTGTTGAATATTTCGATAAAAATATTATACACTTCATAGACTAATAATAAGAGTAGACCGAGCTATGGCAACCCTTTTGCTGCTCACAAACCAAACCATGTGACTGGTGTGTATCTTAGCAACATGTGATGTTGATCGTAGCAGACGACGTCTTCCATATCTGAAGAAATCATGTTTGCCAAGCGCTAAGTTTATTTCCTTATTCATAACACCCAAGTGCAAGAAAAATGGTTCACTATAGCTGCACATTTCCTTATAAAGAAAACTATGTAAAACTAGAGGACCCGACAGACGTTGTTCTGTTCAAACTTTGTAAATTGAATAGTTAAAAAATTTTAAAAAACTATCAAGTGTTTGTACTGTTTTGTTGAAACAAATAACTAAAAAAAAATGTTTTAAGCTATGGTGTCAGACTGCGTATATTTATTACAACTTGATTTATCTAATGACCACTGAGCAGTTGTGTTATTAAATATTTTTTCTCCCGTACTTGATGGTATGTTCCTTCAGCCATACTCAAAGGATAAAAAGCGTCCTCAGATATTAAGTGTAAAAATCTAACTAACCATCCACCTGGTTGGCACGATTTCCAAAAATCGCCAACTCTTCCCGCTGGCGCGTGACGAGTTGGCGCGATTTCAACCAATCACACGCCTCAGACGGCAGAATCCAAAAAATAGCTCGATTTCAACCAATCACTAGATTTGGCGCACTATCGCCATTTGGTGAATAAGTGGGCGATTCCAGCAATCACCCGGATATCGTTTAGAAAAATGAAAAAGGTAGCTACAGTTCTCTGAATAAGCGAAAATCACTCAACCCCCCCCCCCCCGATGTAAAGTAAACATTTTTCAAGTAAAATGACTAAAGAGCTTTAAAACCGAAAAACAATTCTTTGCAATTTGAAATATTTCGCCAAATAAACAAAAAATACGATAAATTACATTAACAGTAGCTTTAAAATGTAAACAAATGATCACGTAACTCTATTGTTTATAGCCAAAGTCGCCAAGCCACCACGTTACTATAATCCAGTCGATCAGTGAGCGAAGCTAACTCTGACCGATTAGCGGTCCGATCTTTCGAAAAAATCTTTTAAAACTTCATATATTGCCTAATTTGTTCCACCAAGGATAAAGATCTTCCACTGCACTGACCTTTTGTGTACAGAACTACACTGTTATAATTTATCTGGAAGAAAATAAAATTTGTTTCGCCTTATAATTCCATTATCTTTTCCTTTAATAATGTACTGATTAGTTTGATAATATTTAAAGTATTCTTGACATTGGTTCCAAAACTTAGATGGATTTGATCCGAGAAACAAATGTTGATATGTACGGTATTTTCTGATCATTTGGTTAGGCAAACCTAAAGCGCCGATCCGATCACATGGTTCAACTACGACGACAGAACACACGTTTTGGATGAACCATTCAGTACTTTACTTTAAAATATATCACTGGACCTAAAACCGTTGCTTTCAAGAAATGAAGGTTTCACTCTCTCTCTCTACGTTTTATCTATTCTCAATTGACATATCACAGTAGGAAACTTCATTATAAAAAGCAGAGTTGACTTTCTGATTGTCCTTTGGCAGCGGGTTAAATATTTATTTCAGTTCTCGCTCAACAATAGGTTAAAATAAATATTAATCATTTGGGGGATTTAACCATCCAATATTTAAATTAATTAATTAATTAACAAAAACGTTTCCGATTCGATCCATCGCGCTTCGAAACCATGCTTGCCACAACTTAATTACTTACAAAAAATTTGATCAAAATCGGTCTAGCCGTTCAAAAGCCTTATGGTGACAAACGTACGCGCAGACGATTTTTATATATTACTAGAGGACGTTGTTCTGTTTGTTTCCGCGAATAATTTTAGTTAACACATAACATTACACATAAAATGATCAGCTCCAAATGAAATAAAAGTTACTGAAAACTGTTATATAAAACTAATTACTAATGTCAAAATAATTCATAAGTATAAGAATAAAATATTAGTTTAAAAAACTAAAAAAACACGCTTTCGTAGCAAAATGAAATAATAAAATAATAGTTTAAAAAACTAAAAAAACACGCTTTTGTAGCAAAATGAACTAAAAAGTGAAAAATAATCTTTGGATGATAGTAGTTGACCAATCACTTAATTTTAATGTAATACAAAAAAGCGTGGGGTGCTGTCTATTTACATTTTTGCTTGAACAACAAATGGAAGAAATTAAAGACAACTGATAAGAAGCCCCCCACGCTTTTTTGTATTACATTAAAATTAAGTGATTGGTCAACTACTATCATCCAAAGATTATTTTTCACTTTTTAGTTCATTTTGCTACAAAAGCGTGTTTTTTCAGTTTTTTAAATTATTATTTTATTTTTCTGTTTTTTAGTCTTATGTTGGAGAATTACGGGCGACGAAATTATTTATAAAACGAGTGCGAGGTAATATCTTAAAGGTAAGACAAGGACACCCCGATGGGAAGCTACTGTGAATCATCGATGTATGTTTGCGGAAATCATATTTATACTACTTTGAAAATTTGAGATGCATTTGAATAAAAGTTTTTTCAACAATGGTCTGATCAGCAATGAATTTCCAATTGAAGGCTCACCTAAATTTTGGCATGAAATTAGTTAAAAACAATTTTATTTCATGTTCTAATTACCTTGGAACATTGGAACAATTTTTGTCTGTTGCAGAAAAATTAAAGGTTTTTGTAGATATTTTAAAATAATTTTTGCGAGCATTTTTTAATGTATTTTTTAAAATTTTTCCTTTTTCACATTGTTGGATTTATGCCAAAATATTGATTAAAATTGGAGGAAACTAACAATTAAAAGAGTTAATTAATTAATTTGATTATAGAATATTGCATTGTCATCGGGTCTGAGGTCGCGTGCCAAATTTCAAAAGAATCCGATCGCAGGAAGTGGGCGAAATTTGAGCTGCAAGATTCCGTTACAAGATACATACATACATACATACATACATACATACAGGTGAAGCTAATAAAAGCGTGTTAATAAAAAGAGTCTCTGTACTGGGGGGAAAAAAACTAATGAAAATCTTACAATACATGTTGAGTGCCAAACTATAGATAATGCCGCCATCTAGCAACCCTGCTGCCAAAGTTTTCGCCAAGTCTCCACACCAGTCATATGATATATGTGTGAACCAATTTTCTTCATCGGCAAGAATGAGAAAACTCGGTCTACTCTTATTATTAATCCAAGATACACTCAGAATAATACAACATTATTATCTGTAGGAAAACTTTAATAAGTTTTACAGTAAATTGGGTTCCTCATTCCGATTTTTTTTTCCCTCGGTCCTAAACTTAACATGGTTTAACGGTTCAACGGAAAAACTAAGTGTTGAAGTGGTATCAGCAGGAGGTTTTCTGATTTCTCTTCCCAAAGAACTGTAATCGATTTTCTTAGGGTAAGAAAAATAAGAGTATCCTATTGCTTGTTCAGAAAGAAAAGATTGCTAATTAACTGAAGCTCTCCATTTCTATTCACGTTAAACAGAGCGAAAACAAGCACTTGGGTTGAAACGGGGTTTAATTGGAATCGTTAAGATCCCACAAGTTTAATTTCGTTCATTTTTTTGCATGTTTTGCTTTGTCGTTTCTTCCTTTGTGTTCATGTTCTTTGTAGTATAAGTAAATTAGTAGAGTGGTTAGAGAAATAGTTTCCTTATCTCGTAACACGTTTCAGTAGGAGACATTAACTATTTTGAAGAGCTGAAGTGTTTTCGAGAACTGGTCGTGATAAGAGAAATACTTGAGACATTTCTTCTTAGAGAGGAATTAAGACTCGTGTCCATTTGAGAAAATTGTACAGTAATGATGATAGCTGCGATACAATTTAATCTAAGAATGAAAGATTTTGAGCAATATGTATCTATATTTCTAAATGAATTTTGGGTGCTAAATAACTTTAATGTATAGCGAACGCAAAAGTAGAAGGTAAAATAATCAGCGTTAACGATGTACAAACGTTAATCGTTAACGTAAACGGACAGTGTTAACGATGTCAAAGTACGCGAGTTGTGCTGCAAATGTAATAAAATGTAAAAAATGTTTTTTAATTCTAAAGACTATTTCTATAAGTTTGGATCGTACTAAAAATGATGAAATAAACTACGTATAAGATTTCTTGATTGCAACACCCAAAAATTGAAGTTGATCTTAATATATATATATATATGTTTATGTTGATTCTAAAGCAGCCAATAAAATTTAAAAAAATTAAGAGAAGAAATAGGCAATACACAGTTCTGTAGGACAAGATTTAACTAGGGTCTGGTGGGGTAAAGTGGTCATAAAATCGTAGGTTTTCAACTTAGGTGGATAATAAATACAATAAATTCTTTAAACACTTCAACTTTTTTGTTGTTATTTTACATTGCATTATTAAAGAACACGGTACATAGAATTTCAGGGAAAAAATATTGTTTCAAGTAGTTTTATAACACTTTCATTTCCCTATGTATTTATGACCACTTTACCCCATGGGGTGGGGGAAAGTGGTCATAGCATGGGGTAAAGTGGTCACAGTTTAAATTAGATGCAAAACCGTTATAAATAACCGTAACATTTGTATATTTCGATTACTTCTATAGTTACAAGTATATGCACGAGTATATGCGGGTATACATAAGCATTTATACGTTATTACCTACAGTATGCGTGTCTAAACGAGTACATACGTGTCACGTGTATATACAAGTATATACGCGTATAAACGAACATCATATGCGTGTATGCACTTCTTTCTCGAGTATATACATGCATACCTGAGTATATGCGTATATAGTAGACATATATACGCATATATAGGTATACATACATACATTTACGGGTATACACGAGTTATTCCGTGGATATATCCAGTGCGTGTTTGTACATGTCTATTCACGTACATATATACAGAAGCAACGAGTATATACGAATGTTTACGTGACAACATGATTATGTACCAGTATAGACGTATATACGTACATTTTGCGTTTATATCAGTACATATATGTATACACAGGTGTATCCCCTAATATACATATATGCTTACAGAGTGAATCCAAGGTCTGGGGCAAAAACCAAAGGGGTATGTGAGAGGAGAGGATACGAAGCAAAGAATCATAATGAACTTATGGTCGATGACGTGCAACATGCTCTGTGCCAGAAACTGATGGATGCAAAACAGGCCACAAATTTGTCACACAAACATGATTTACCTGACCGGCTGGTGGCGTGATGGTTAGGCGCTCGCCTTGCAGGTCTGTGGGCCCGGGTTCTGAACTGGGGATGCCGGTCGGTGGATTTTCAACATGAAGAAAATTATCAGCGCACATGTCGTATGATTGTGCGGCATGTAAAAGATCCCTAGGGTATTCGTTTGGCTTAGAACTCCCTAGGAAAAAATTAAATTCCTAGTGCAATGTCGCATCAAAGAGCCCAGGGGCCTCCACCTGGTAGAAACTGGGCGTCAAAAAAACTACTGTGTCATATGCATCAGCGCCTTAATGGTGACACATAAAAAACTGATGCATTGTAGGGAAGAGCACTAGGTTTGGTTTATGGCCCAGACGCAACTTCAGGTGGGTCTCTTGTACAGTCCAATTGGAAAAAAAAAAGAAAAAAATGATTTTAACCAACATTTTAGTTCTTAAGAAATATTTAGAGCAGATGTTAAAGTTACGGCCTGTAGTAGCTCTAATCCACGCATCGCAACAAAGGCACAGCGACTGATAAAAGTTTTTCAAAAGTCTCATTATTGCAACAGAGAGTGCTTTGTGATTACGATGCACGTATTACAGAAACCGGCCACAAAGTTCATCAATCACTTTAACACTTTCTTAAGATTTAAAATGTTGTGTAAAATTGTCTTTGTGTAATAAATTTGTGACCTGTTTTGCATCCCTCAGTTTCTGACTTTGCGTGTATGTAGCACGTCAGCGTTGTGTTTGTGACCATATGTTTCTTATGATTCTTGTTTCTTCTACTCCCCTCTTACTTCTTTTATGAATTTGCCCAAGAGTTTAATCTTACCCTGTATACGTGTATATCATATGCTTGTGTGTAAGTGTCTACTCGAGTTTCAAGTACGTACGCATATATACGTGTCTACCTGAGAAAATAAGTGTTCGTATATAAACGAGTATAAGCGGGTATATACGTGTATAGTCGAACGTATACCTTTATAGACAAAAAATACTTTCAGATACCCACATACTACGCGTTTATTGGTGCATTTATGTGAATGCGTATGTATACTTGCCTACACGAGTATATGCGCATGCATACGCATATACTCGTATATTTAACCCTGTTTACTGTAAAAGCGATATTTATTAAGTAAAATTAATATTTCATTTGTGTCTGCCTCATACTTAAAGATTACGTGACATTAGAAGGACAATATTCGTTAAGCCTAATATTATGACCACTTTACCCCATCTTACTTAAATTGTTCTGAAAAATTAACCAAAATAGATTCAGTTAACTGCTAATGAGTAAGAGTTCTTGAGACATGTAGGAAGCTTCCTGTGCAGTCAATCTGTTCATAAATCCAACAAACAAAATTTTTAAAGAAAGTTAAAAGTGGTGTTCAGATTTTGAAATTTTTCATATTCACACAAAGTATTTTTTTTTTACAAAATAAAATTTTGCCAGATGTGAAATTTTGTATTCAAAATGTAGTTTCTAACTGCCCTATCCTAAAATAAAATTTTCACGTTCATTCGAACATTTATTTCCAAGTTATAGCCATTTATCTGACGAATGACCACTTTACCCCATTGACCACTTTCCCCACCAGACCCTATACCGCTTATATTTCTTCTCTCAAACTTTCAATTTTGATTTTATTGGTTGCTTTAGAATTAACGTAAAAATACATAATCAACTTCAATTTTTGGGTGTTGCAATCAAGAAATCATATGTTTAGTTTATTTCATAACTTTTAGTGCGACCCCAGCTTATAGAAGTAGTCTTTAGAATGAAAAAAAAAGAAAACATTTCTCATATTTTATTATGCTTTGTAGTGCGATCCCAGCTCATGGAAATAGACTTTAGAAGTAAAAAAAAAAAACATTTTTCACATTTTATTCTAAAGTTTTTTTGATTTCAAAATTTAATTGAGGTGAAAATTTTTGAAAGTAAAAACTTGTCTTCTTGTTACCTATCCTTATTAAGGAAAAAAAAAAAACAGTATGGACTTTCATTTTAATATAAACGTACTGCGCATAAAAAAGAATAACTTTTTTTTTTCATTAATCTTTTTTCAGTTTGCTGGTTTGTGCGCTCGAATTTAAAAGCAATTTTGTTCTACTACAGTGAAAAATTAGAACAAAAGCCAGGCGTCCAAAACTAACCTGGCGTCAGATGGCTATACAAAAAGAAATGCCTTTGTTTGGCCAAGCTAGGGGAGTGCCAGTGAAACGGCATTAAACCGGTCAGGATGGAATACCTCGATAGCGGCCTCATGCGCCACTAGGCGTTAAGAGACTCGAGTCAAGTCATTTTGAAAAACAAAAAAAAAAAAAAAAAGAGCTTTCAAAAGCGCTCTCCATACACTAGTAAGTGGTTGCTCAAGTTCAGCCTTGAAACTGATTTGTTAAAATTATTCGCAATTCATTTATTAATTTGCTCATTGTTAATGGCAACAATTAAAAAGGGAAGTACTTTAAATTGATGATTACTATTGTTTTTCATTGTTTCTGGTAACAATTCAAAACCGGAAGCAAAACGCAACAAATAAAGTAAGCTAAGAAATAGTCTTTAAGTAGCAAAAATGTTTTCACTTTTTAAGAAGAGTTTCGTATTTATATGTTACGAAAATATGAGGCATTCCACTCTACAATGACAAATTCGCTAAAACTGTAGTTTCAGGAAAAAAGCCCTTTTAAAATAAGAAACTAGTTTTTAATCGACAAGGGAGAATTGCTATTTCTTCAAGAAAAAAACAGGGAATATTTTTGCATTAATAGTTTTATTAGAATGAAAAATGTAGCCCATTGCTCTTCAATTTAAATATATAAAGAACTTGCAGATTCACTCTTGTCGTACGTAACACCACCGTTATAGCTGGGGAGCTAACTGATGGAAAACTGCAAATTATGATAAGAAGATACCACTTGGTAGGAATGTTGTTTATGACTATAAAATGAAATTAAGACCCAAAGGCATTTTCAAAAACCGTTTAAATCCAAGATGGCGGCGTTTTTCAAAATGGCTACCCATATTAGAGTTTTTTTAATATACGTCGTAAAAAAGAGGTTTTTATATCGAATTAGAGGTTTTTCAGGTCACAGATTGCATTTTGTATGTTAAAAATAAGCTAAATCTTCATTTTGGTTCTTTTTTTTTTCAAAGTTTAATTTTATTACTTACAAAAGAGATTACGTGCTTTTCAAAGTACCAGTATAAAAATAGGAATATATTAAATGCAAATATGTACCAAAATATTAGTATTATGTCGTTTGTCAAACACTGCTTCATTCTTCGCATTAATTTTTGCATAGTAGTGTGCAGGACAGACCAGCACTTCTGCAGCTACACTTGTTGCAGATTTTGCAGGTGCACTTAAGGAACTCAGTGCAAGAATCAGAAATTTCCAGTAACTCTGACCATTTCAGCTGCCATCCAGCCCTATTCAATTGGAGATGGTGCACGTATAATATGTTTGTGAGCTTGTCCCCAAATGTGTCCAGCCTGGAAAGCACTACGCAATACTTGTTGCTGTAAGGCATCCTTTGTTGGTGGTTGGTGGCAAACTTTCAAGTGGCCGATATTTCGTCATAAACAACTATTTCCTTGCATCACTTACAATTATGCTATTACTAGTGGAACAGTACAGTACTACTGCGGACCTTTTAAAAATTTCAAAAATTTTGCTCAGTATAGAACTTTGAGGTTGCGAAATAAATAAAAACGCCACAGTTGCTTCTTTGAATATCAACCATGACTTCCAAGTTGATTTTTTGAACTTCCCAGTAAAGATAGGAATGCTGTCACAAAACCTATGAAGGCATAAAATCCTGGTAAAGCCTTTCTTTTCCTTTTCTTTTCCAATAGCTTCATATATGGCATGAACTGTAATGCATTTGCTGTTGTTTCCTGTTACAAAAGCAATCCAAAGTTTATCCAGACTTAATGTTGACAAGGAAAAAAAGCAAGATATTGCAAAAACTAACACATCTGTATCAACAATGCACACGATAATATTCCTGAAACCGTTTTCTACCATGTCTTGAAGATGCAGTATCATTCTTGAGCTTGTTTCTTCTGGGCCAGGGCAAGTAACATCAATGAGGGAAGTTTTTGCAGTACTATTTCCTTTAATGTCTTCATCTAAAGTCGTTAGAACCTGCAAATTTGCTATTAAGACACACGGCAGTGTGTCAGCCAAGTTCGGAAATCAGGCGACACACCTGCCAGTGTGTATCTTACACGAACCATTTCAAGCTACTTTTGACCCCCTCATTTCTCAAAAACTGTTCGATCTACGTGCTTGAAATTTTGTATGTCTAATAGAGCTGCCTAGCAGACCTATAATCTTAAATTTTTTACACTGACTCACTCACTCACTCATCAAAATGTTTACGAACTTCCAAGTGTTTCACATACTTGAAATTTGGCATAAAGATAGATTTTCATGCATATGTAAAGGGAAAAATCTAAAAAGTCAAAAAACTACATTAAAATAGCAAAAAACTATGCTATTTTTTATGAGCATCACGGCGTAATCATTTCTCCGCGCGATTGCAAAATATTTCGAAAATAAATCAAAACAAATGGTCTCGTCAAACGTTGCCAAAACAAGGTTGTTGAAGTTTTAAATTAACAATTTAATTTCTAACCAAAATGGGGCTTGAAACAATACTTTAAGTTCCGCTAATATGAAAAATGATCTATCAAATAATTAAAATTGCAAATCTTGAGCTAAGCCTTTAAAATCAAAAATTACTGGCTTTAAAATCTATATATATAATTCTCTTACGTGCCGGCAAATGAAGGGGTGAATTTCTAAACCTCTGTTGGCAACACTTCGCCGATAAATCATGTAAACAAACTTCTACGTTGTTTTGAAATCTTGAATCACAGAATACTCAACGAACTTTTTTTTTTTTGAGATGAGTTTGAGTCGGGCTGTGGCCCATTTCAACCTTAATCAGCAAAGAAAAGCTCAAAGAAGGCAGGAAACCGTTCTTGAATCCAATTTAAGACGAGCCATTTCCAGAGTTGTATTCTCTGATTCGCTGCCGATAATTTTTAGCGGCTGGGGAATTTTCAGTCAGCAGTTCCTTCAACAGATCAGGTGCGTCACACAATGCCGGTAACCGCACCTTTCCGTCATGGCAACATTTAGTATATTTATTTGCAGTATTACGCTCTTTCTGCCAATAAAGAGCACCACAAAATTCGCATTCTTCACACATTGCTCCACAATCATGTTCATCGGCAATGTTGTTTTGAACGCGTAGGCGCTTTGAGCGTCGTCTATTCTCTGCTTCAGTACGACAGTTCAGTTCAAAATGAATAACCGAGAAAGAATTTACTTTATTCCTTTTATTCTCAGCTGAAAGGTTTCGCCAAATTTGTTTAGGGTTATAGTAGTTTTAGTATTGTGCAAGCAAAGTAGCCTTGGCGAGTTTTCGCGTTTTTAGTTAAACCATTTTTTGTTCGTGACGTGGCAAGGATTCAGAATAACAACAAGAAGGACAAACGTTTGAGAAAATATGTTTGGTGCTCTCTGAGCCTGTTTTTAGTCATGGCCAGCTCTATGTGGCATTATCAAGAACAAGATCTTTTGAAGCAGTGTCAGTTGTGGCTCCCAAACGGGACATTTTTAATTGTGTATATGAGGAAGTTTTCTCAGATTAGAATATATAAGAGTGTAAATATGTAAATATATAAGAGTGTAAATAATGTAAATACATCCCTCGGGGGAGCCTGTAACCCCTAGAGGGCGCGTCCCCAGGTGGCGGATAGGGGAATGCCTTCATTGGTTTTCCAATGGGTGGTAGAAGGGAAATAAAATACCTTCCGCGGACCAACAGGTAGAAGTGCAATCTCTCCAAAGCAATGACAGACACTTTTGTATCTATAATGGTAAAGTTGTGCACATTGCCAAGGCAGTCATCTTACATACAGCAAAGTTAAACTGTCGAAAATCTGGCTAAAGCAGACAAATTAACATTATGAACGTAATTTTCATATTGGTTAAATGGATGGTGACCTAAATGCAATTACCAACTTTAATTTTTACGGAAAATTTTAGCTAGGCTAATGTATTGGCATACAGCGAGCGAGCGAAGCGAGCATGGATCGCGAAGCGATCCACAGGGAACTGCGTAAGCAGTTCCGGGGGTTGGCGAGCGATAGCGAGCAGGGGGCGATAGCCCCCTAGTTTTATAAAAACTTTAGATCTCAATTAAACGCAAAATTTTAAAGGAGGAGCAAAAATGGCAGCAATAATTTCAACAGTTAAGAAAAATTTTCGGAAAATCTGCATATTTTACGATTTACGTTATGATAATCCCCCCAAACAATAGGGAAACTCCAGACACATTTTGAGATGAGTCTTAGCAATTTCCTAATTGTCGACAAATATGAGGAAGCCAAAGACCAAGAGCTAATATACATTGGCCTTTCTGATAAATGGAAAAACAGATGATTACTTTCCAAAATTGGCGATCGCGCCAAGTCCCCTGTTTTTAAAATATCTTCATAACTTCTAATAAAAAGAAACCCAAACCAGTGCACCGTAACAGCAGGGGAAAAAAAGGAAGTCATATATTTGTAATATGCGCTTTTGCATTTAAAACTGTCTAAATTAGAACATAACCTTTGATTTTGCTTTTCAAAAAGTAATGGTACCCGAACAAAACATAAATGTGAAAAGAAGCCAAGTTTGGTTGAATTGAGGTGCGAAAAAGACGGTGTGTCACCGACAAAAAAAGTTCAGATCTAAACAGTTACCAAGTTCCATAGCAGTTCCTCATAGAAGTTGGGTATTCCCATGTTCTTCAATTTATTTAGAAAACAATTTTTTACTTTCTTTGATATTGGATTTTAAACTTGGCAAGTTTGAAAAAAAAATAGTGATGACTAAAACTTGCCGCAAGTTTAAAATCCATTATCAAAGCAAGTAAAAAATTATTTTCTAAATGAATTGAAGAACATGGGGAAAACCAACTTCTATGAGGAACTGCTATGGAATTTGGCAACTGTTTAGATCTGAACTTTTTTTGTCGGTGACACACCGTCTTTCCCGCACCTCAATTCAACCAAACTTGGCTTCTTTTCACATTTATGTTTTGTTCGGATTGTACTTACAGCTAACCTACCTAACAGCAGTGGTGACGATTGAAGCTTATAAGTGGAGTAGGGCGGGGGCAAAAAAACTGAAATGGAACTTTTAGCGGCAGCAAAAGATTTTTTAAAAGTACATAAAAAGGAATTGACATCTCTGTGCACAATAATCTTGCTATCGATTACGATAAGGTTCTGGTCATTTTCCAAAAATGGATTTCCAAGTTCTTTCACAGTGCTATAAAGAGCTCCAACCTTAGTAAAATATTTAACTTGAAATGAGTGGTACTGCTCAAGATGGAGTCAACTATTTTCTTTATGTTTTAGTTTAATATCGCACTTAAACTCTTCTATTATTAATCGACTTATTTGTGGTCTAGGAACCATTTAACGCCTAAGTGCTGATGGATCCTGTGTCAATCTTATTGCACCGCCATCTCCTTTTACTATTGCATTATTTTGTTGGTGTGCTTGGTCAATACTGATTGCTGAGAATAATCTATTAGATTTTCTTATCTTAAACTGTCCAGAAATAAATGATCGATGTAGCTCTGGTAGTTCAATCTTTGCATCATAAAGATCTTTTTAGATGGATTGAAACGGACGTGCGTAATTTAAAGCCACAAATCTCTAAAACATTTGCTGTTTACTATGAAAACATATTTAAACTTTACGTTTGTAAAGATATTGAGACTTTCCAATGCCAGAGAATTGATTTTATTCGGGACAAATACGTTACACCAACGATTAAAGGTCAAACTGGAGAGAAGCGGAGAGCAGGATTAAAAAGACAAGTGCTTTCGCACGTACTTTACCTAAAAATTGGCCAGGATTTTTAAGAAATTCAAATAACAAAGAAGTGTTCTTTGCTCTGTTAGGTACGTTTGGCTGTAAGTACCATAACAAATGTACAGGCTCTAACGACTTTAGGTGAATACATTAAAGGAAATAGTACTGCAAAAACTTCCCTCATTGATGTTACTTGTCCTGGTCCAGAGAAAACAAGCTCAAGAATGATTCAAAACATGGTAGAAAACAGTTTCAGGAAGATTGTCATGTGCATTGTTGATACAGATGTCTTAGTCTTAGCAATATCTTACTTTTTTTCCTTGTCAACATTAAGTCTAGATAAACTTTGGATTGCTTTTGGAACAGGAATCAACAGCAAATCAATTACAGTTCATGCCACATATGAAGCTATTGGAAAAGAAAAGGAAAAGAAAGGCTTATTCACTGTGAAGTCCAAAAAATCCACTTGGGAGGCATAAGTGATATTTAAAGAAGAAACTGTGGTGTTTTTTATTTATTTTACAGAAAATTAAACTGTAGTACTACTGTACTGTTCTACTAGTAATAGCGACACTGTAAATGATCCAAGGAAAGAATTGTTTACGACAAAAAAAAAAAAAAAAAAAAAAAACCAGGCTATTTGAAAGTTTGCCAGCAACAAGTATTGCGTTGTGCTTTCCAGGCTGGACACATTTGGGGACAAGCTCACAAACATATCACACGTATATTCAGTAAATTACAGCCCATTAGCCAGGGCTAAAACAGAAATACGTGAAATACATCGCCAGCTCAGTCATTTCCAGCCGAGGACTACATTTTCGTGCTTATTAGCACTCATCAGCCCGGCATAGGAAAGTGGCTGAGCTGGAGATGGAAAACCTCTTAAGGAAGCCAAGAGTGCGAAACAAATTGGTAGCCAATATAGAATTATCAGACCAGACGAGTGACCGAAGCAATGATTGGGCGGTAATTTACTGAATATACCATGCCTCGCGTTCAATCTTCGAGTTGAACCGAACCATTGCTTCAGTCACTCGTCTGGTCTGCTAATTCTATATTAGCTACCAGTTTGTTTCGCACTCTTGACTTCCTTAAGAGGTTTTCCATCTCCAGCTCAGTCACATTCCTATGCCGGGCTGATGAGTGCTAATAAGCACGAAACTGCAGTCCTCGGCTGGAAATGACTGAGCTGGAGGTGTATTTCACGTATATCATACGTGCACCATCTTCAAGTGAATAAGGTTGGATGGCAGCTGAAATGGTCTGAGTTACCGGAAATTTTTGATTCATGCACTGAGCTCAAAAAGTGCACCTGCAAAATCTGCAAGAACAAGTGTAGCTGCAGAAGTGTTGGTCTGTCCTGCACACTACTATGCTAAAATTAATGCGAAGAATGAATCAGTTTGACTAACGACATAGTACTAATATTTTTGTACATATTT
This sequence comes from Uloborus diversus, assembly GCF_026930045.1. NCBI lineage: Eukaryota > Metazoa > Arthropoda > Arachnida > Araneae > Uloboridae > Uloborus > Uloborus diversus. Next base: position 95,474,675 of record NC_072734.1, read on the forward strand.
GCATTCAATACTTTTCCTATTTTTATATTGGTACTTTGAAAAGCACGTAATCTCTTTTGTGAGTAATAAAATTAAACTTTGAAAAAAAAAAAAAGAACCAAAATGAAGATTTAGCTTATTTTCAACATACAAAATGCAATTTGTGACCTGAAAAACCTATAATTCAATATAAAAACCTCTTTTGTACGACACATATTTAAAAAACTCTAATATGGGTAGCCATTTTGAAAACAGCCGCCGTCTTGGATTTAAACGGTTTTTGAAAGTGCCTCTGGGTTTTAATTTCATTTTATAGTCATAAACAACATTCCTACCAAGTGGCAACTTCTTATCATAATTTGCAGTTTTCCATTGATTTTTGTCGATTAGCTCCCGGCTATTACCTTTTCAATAAAAAATAAGTTGACCAACCAATGAATAAATATTTGAACACAATTTCACCCAGGTAACTTCACAACATCGTAAAGTAATATTTAGCAGGTGACAAAAAAGACATTTTTTTCTTTTTTTTTATAAAAATTTTTAAGCAGATTTTTTTTTTTTTTTTTTTACGATCCTGCATTTTTTTTTTTTTTGTGAGGGAAGAAAGGGATAAAATGAAAAAAAAAAAAAAAATGCAGCACCAGAATAAATGAACATCATTGTTCAATGGACAAAAATATCATGTCCTTTTTGGAATCGCATATAAAGAAGCTGCAGCTCTTATTTCTCCTTAGAAAATAACGTTTGAAGCTTTATTAAAAACGAGCTGATGTGTGCCTCACATGACTTCCTTTTACTACAGTTTAATGTCATTTTTCCCATTACTGCTAATTTTAATGTGATTCAATTGTTTACTCTCTAAATATCACCAACAGTGGCTAAAATAAAAACCGGATTTAAAAAAAAAACAATCGCCAAATTTGTCGCCAAGTTGGCGAAAAAACTTGGCGACAAAAAGACTGGCGAGATATTGCGAAGTGTCCGCCAAATTGTAGCACCACTTGAGTTGACATCGAAATTAACAATGATTTCCCCTCAAAAAGGGGCAAAAGACCCCCTTAGAAACACCCGAATGCAACCAAAAGGAGAGGTGCACAACTAGACCCCACTAGGAGTCTACGTACCAAATTTCAACTTTCTAGGACCATACCGTTCCTGAGTTATGCGACATACATCCGCACATCCGTACATACAGACGTCACGAGATAACTCGTTGTAACTAACTCGGGAATCGTCAAAATGGATATTTCGCGTGTCTATACGTTCTTAGGCACTTATTCACGTGTGGTCGAGTCGGAAAAAAAAAACCCCTCAACATTCATTTGGGGGTAAGCAAAATGGAAATTAAGGTCGATTTTTGAGTGATTTTTTTTTTTTTTTTGCGAATACAATACTTCCTTTTTTTTGGTAAAAGGAAGTAAAAAAAAAAAAGCTGTTCATCCCCTTGGTGTGTGTTTTTTCATTAGTCAATATACCCTCCTCATGAAAATCATAATTAAAAAAAATGGTCCTTTCGGTACTGCTGCTCCATCGAATAATTTTAAATAAAACAAAAGTCAATGATTAAACAGTATTTTTACAAAGTATTTTCCATTTTGTTTGAGAGCAAAAAATACTTGTTCTCAAAACATTCCTCACCTAAGAAACTTTACTTCAACTTCTATTTCAAAAATTGCATTACATGTGACATTAACTATGGTAAACAAGTTAATGAAAAAATACAACGGTTAATTTTCTCCTCTTCTGACAGTCACATTACTTATTAGGGGTGACCGTTCTTTAACAATATTAAGAAGGAAAATGTCAGAAGTTAGTAAATTTCTGACACTTGTTAAATTTTGATATTTTTACTGCTTAATTTTATTCTTTAAGTTTTGTTGGTAAGTCGTGACATCTAAATTTGTTTCTTTCAGCAACTGTTTGTTAGTGATATTAATTCTTTATTTTTATTATTCTTAAGAACCTATTATTAAAAGAAATTTGACAGCTTTGAGGTGTAAAGAGTTGCTTTACTTGGTCAATTTGTAAATCTGAAATATGTTTGATAAAAAATAAATAAATAAAAAACGCCTGCTGTTGATAGCCTGTTAAAAATTATTATCTCATCTGCAATAGCTACTAATTAAGCTATACTAACTTGCAAAAAAAATCATGTGTAGCATGATCAATTTTTAAAATTGCGCAATCAATGGAAGAAAGTAAAATTGAAAAAAAAAAATGTTTAAAAAAATGTGCCTAAAAATTTACGTTTAGAAAAAGCAGTAAATTACCTCAGAAGTGCTTCACTATTCTGAAAAATGCTTAAATTATTTCTTTTCAAGATTCTGAACAAATCCAGAGTGGTCCTAAATGCGTTGTTTTATGTCCGAGAACAGAAATTATCTCAAGCTTTCAATGCCAAAACATGACCATAAAAGGTTTAACTTTGTTTCATTTAAGCCGTTAAAGAAAAGATCGTATTTCAGCTTCGAAAAAAGACGTTCTAAAATTTGTTTTTATCCTTATGCATTCTTATTCAATATATATACAGTGAAACCTGTGTAAGTTGACCACTTGTGGTGCAGTAGTTTGGTGGTCAACTTAGACAGGTGGTCAACTTATAAAGGGGGTAATGATTTTTTTTTTTGTCATCTCTTGCACCATGTATTCATTTTTTGACTAATTGACACTGACTCTTCGTTCAACTCACTAGATTGTTTAATATTACTTTGAAACAATAATTTAAAATGGTTATTCAAATATTTTTAGAGGTTATTTTCTCAGAATGACGTATAATATGTCATGTAAATTTAAAATTTCAGTAAATTGATCAAAAAAATAAATAAATAGATAAATCATTGTTTAAAAAATTTATTTGGTGTTAATAGTTCCTAAAAATTCATAGCTAATCAAAAATAACATTTTTTTCGCTTATTTTTTTTTCTCACATACATTTAATGCATTTATAACCATGATGATCTACTTTTCAACAAAATAACTCCTTATTGAAGTTCGGCGCACTTATTAGACACTAGTTTTGGAAATTCCATATGTGTCAGCTAATTTTCTATGGATTTTTCCCTTTTCCATTAATTTTAATATTTCATACTTTTTATCAATCTCAAGTTCAACTAACTCTTTTGAAGCCATTTTATGTAAAACTATAACACAAAGAGCAATAAGCTGGACTCTAATAGTTCTAAAAGGCAGTTGAAAATGAGAATGTTCTATTTCTTAATCCCTTGCACTAGAAATACTGCAATGCAAGTAACTTTTACTCTAGCACAATTCCTGTGTTGTCACAAAATATTGCAACTGGAAAAAAAATACTTTGTACTTTTCTACTGACACATGTTTTCATAAAGGTAATCTCAGAACAACAAAAGAAAAACAAGTTTGGAGAATAAAAGGGTTCTTAGTAGTTTTCCAATGTGGGTTAAACTTACAAGGAGGTTTAGTTATGCTGTTGTTTTATTTAGTTGGTAAAATGCTGGTCTGGCATCAAAAATATTCTTGGAAAGCTATAAAAATAATAATAATAAAATAAAATAATTTGCTAAATTAAGTTTTAAAAACCAAACCAAGTGGTTAACTTACAAAGGGTTTTTTACAATACTCCAAACCAAATTTGGGGTACATCAGTGGTCAAGATAGACAGGTGGTCAAGATAGAAAGGTGGTCAAGTTACAGAGGTTTTCCTTCATTATACAAGATAGGACTATTGATTCCGTTCCTGACAAAAGCGGTCAACATATACAGGTGGTCAACTTACAAAGGTAGTCAACTTTACAGGTTTTACTGTATTACCAGCAAATTGCATAATTCAGTTAACTTTACAAAATAACAAGGTATTTTATGAAATTAGCCAATTTAGGTTATAATACATTAAAATGTTTCACCCTTTACCTGGTTACTTTAAGAAAAAAAAAAAAAACAGTTGGTAGACCGTTTAAGTCAAAAATAAACAATTTCAGAGCTTTAAAAATTGATTGATCATCAACAGCTAAAACCACTTAAAAAAAAAATCATCCCTTATTTATTGATTGACAATAATGAAAAGCAGCACCAAAATGGAAAACGCATATACTGTCTAAATGGAGTTGTTTCCGAAATTTTAAAAGCATTTTTTTTTCTGAAAGAACATGTTTAAAAACATAGGATTTAACCATTTTTCTAAATCATTTGACGAAGTTTAATACTTTTTAACAATATTTTAAACGTTGCAACTTAATTTTTTACGCTTCTGCACATGGCACAAAAGGGATGAAATGCCATTCACTGATGCCATTAGCGCAGAGCGCAGTATTTAATTCGCTTCTTAACTCACATGTACTGTCAACGATATGGTTGATGGCAAGCGTAGAGCGCAATATTTAATTCGCTAATGAATTATAATAAGCTGGAAACGCGGTAGACAGCAGGCGTAAGCATTTAGCGTGCCAGTGGGAGTCAAAGTACATCGCTTGTGACGTCATAAGGACCACGTCTTATATTCAAAATCGGATATTTGAAGAAATTAATTAAAAATTAAGCGTTGGGAAAATAAAAGTTTTTTCTCGCTCCATGTTTTTTTTTTTTTTTGCTTATTCTATCAGTTTCAGTGACTAAAAGTAGTACTTTTGACTAAAGAAAACAACCCCATTTTGCGTCTAAAGGCAACGGAATGAAGCTCACACATACACACTTCACTGAAAAAAGCTATCAGCTAGAACTGGTTCAAAGAACTTTCGTGTGCTTTATTTCATACTTTAATGATCAAGTTATCGTTATTCTATCTAAATCGTAGAATTCAATCATTTGACATTCATTAACTATCTTGTCAAGTTGTGCTCTCAACTATAAAAAATAACAACAAAGATTTTAATTTGAGACGGAACAACTCAACTCGACTGTTTGGATTTTCTGTTGTGTTTTAGAATAATGAGGGGGCGTGGTAGCCTGATCGGTAAGGCATTGGACTCGGGGCCGGAGGGTCTCGGGTTCGATCCCCGCTGGTCGAAGACCCACCGTCGTCATTAAAGGGGACTGGGCGACGTTAAATATGCTCGTGGTCTCAATGTCCTCCAAGTGAAACGATACCTCTGGGGGTGCTAGCACCAGGTAGCTATTAGCTCTTGGACTAGTTCTAAATTCTCATTAACTGTTCGATCCGGTGATGGTGCTGCCATCTATCGGTATATAAAATAATGGAGGCAAGGCACTTAATATGCAGTCCTCGACATAAATACAGTTGTAGTCAGTTGTGACTCTTGAATAGAATAGAATAATGAGACTTGTCAGTTGGCAGAGCGGTGGATTGTAATTAGTCAAACAGGATGAGACTGGTAAAACACATTTCGTTTTGTTCATGTATAACATGTGATAAAACATGTTTGTATTACTTGTGTGTGCATAGAAGCGTCAGAAGAAAATAGTGCTGAAACGGGGGGAAAAAAGAATCAAGATATCTTCCCGCATAAGTTTTCATTTGTAAGAACCTGCCAAAAAATTTGATAAGCCTAATCGTACTCGAATTCGTCTTGATTTCGGCGCCATGACTATTTCAGACGAATCAACCGTTAGTGGAAATGTTGCTATTTTGAAACGATGGCGGACAATTGTACGTGCGAAAATTACACGGCTAAATTATTGGGGATTCTCGTAAAGAAGACGAACTTAGTTCAATGTTAGTTGTTTACAGCTAATGATTATTCAACGTTAAGATGAACTTAGTTATATTCACCAACGGACTTCTCCAGCGAACCTCATTGTACTAAAATGCATGGAGTGCAGTAGACGTTTGTAAGCCGCACGTGAAGAAGGGAAAAAAAAATCGACACTTATGGTTGTCTTTTAGTGGCAAAAATTCTTTGAGCTTTTCCTACAGAAGTTTTCAAACAGTGGATTTTCAATGTGAAAAGCTAAACGAAGTAAATGTTACAAGATTATTGCAGTTTCTGCCAGAAGAGAAGTTGAAGGCGCTGTTACTGCCATACGAAAAATACAAGGTGAGCAAAAATCCTTTTATATCATAACTACTATGTCTTAGTTTCACGTAAATATGCTAAGCCAAAAAAATGACCATAGAAACCAAAGCCCCTTTCCCCTTTTGTGATAGTTTTGGTCATAGGCCACAAAATAGCATAACTTGGACAGATGTTGATTAACGGGTTTTCGTACGCGTTTTCTTTGTACTAGCCCAGGGCATGATTCAAATGATTGTGCACTTAAAGTTCATTTTACGAAACGTAAAGGGAAACATCAGATACTGATTTGTGAAGTTTCACGGAATGTAAGAGCTAATCACGGCTGTTCCTAGTGATGTTAACAAAATAAATGTAGCTAAAGCAAACTATACTTATTTACAAACGCTTCGGATTGATTTATGTCACAATACCCACCCACAGGTATGTCAAAACTTTCGAAATGTTATTTTAAATGCTGTCAGTCAGTCCAGCTTTGTACATTCAAACTTGTTTGATGATTTACAACTTGAAGTAATCTGTTTAGACATTTTAAAAGCAAATATGTTTAAAGCTACGGAAACGAATAATACATAGTAGGCAGATTTAAGATTACTTTAAAATTTTAGTTCAGTGTTTTAAAAATATATTAAATTACATTTTTTACCTTCGACGCACAAAGGAAGGTTGTTATAATATTGACGTGTCTGTGTATCTGTCTCTGGCACTTTAGCGCCTAAACGGATGGATCGGTTTTGAAAAAAAAAAAAAAATGTTTGAAAGGATAGTTCATCGAAACTGTTCTTAACTGAGTTGCGTCTTCGGCTGACATTAACTAAGGAAGATATTATTTAAAAACCTTTAAAAAGATTTTTGCAATTTCTGCAGTGAAAATATATTTAAAAAATTAAAAAATTAGTACCAAAATAAAGAGTAGTTTTTTCTGCTTCTGATAGAATGTGTTTAGAATTTCCACGTAACATGGAATTCGAATTATGTCGTCGTTTAAAGCAGATTTTAAATACGGCTAAACATTTATTCACTTTATTGGTAACCGAATTCATTGTTGGCGAGCAAGGAAAGAAAATTAAAAAAAAAATATCAGTTGACAATCTCTATCTGTAAACAAATAAAATACTTGTAATTTTTTTTTTAAAGTGAAAGACTTTTAAAACGATTTTCAATTTTCCCTCTTTATTCTACATTTGCGACTCAGTCTTTTTTTTTTTTATTTTCAATTTTAGTTACTTATTTTCTTTTATTTATGTGGAAAGTGAATCTTTTTTTTTGAGAGAGAAAGAGACTAACAAAAACACTCTTTTCCTATTCAAACTGGCGTTCAATTTTTAAATTATATTTTTTATTTTAATTCATGGATTCATACTTTTTTTAAAGCAATAATATTTCAGCACATTTAATGTATTATAAAGATTTCTTTTATTTTTATTTTTTTGTGATAAAGCAGGTTAGAAATAACTAGTAAGTCAGTAACGTCAAGCAAAAAATTTTAACACATTATGCATGCAGTAGAACTAATACTTACACAGTATGGAAGTACAAACTTGGTGAATGATTTTGACTTTTCCCATTTCTTGATCTAAGATACAAATGAATAATTTATGCTCCTTTAGGGAGTGAAGTACTGAAGTAAAATATTAGTTTCGGGAAGACTTATAATTAGATATCGTCAAATGGTTAGACTTGCGTTGATTAAGATGAAACTTCGAAACTTTCTGTGTCTTTAGGCAGCATCTGAAAGATCTTGAAACTTCCCTTAATTTCCAAGTTATGATAGAATAATTTTATTTATTCGTGATTTGTTTGTGATACGATCAACTAAAACCTTAAACATTTCTCGGTACACTATTATGGAACTGTAAATTGTAATGAAACTGCTATTCGCCGAGTTTTCTATCACTTTTATGTGTACGGTTGTCTCATTTTAACTGCTTAAACTAAGATCTGAATTTGAAATGTGGTTATCAGTAAGAAACCACGTCCACTTCAGATGTTATTAATAATAGTCTATATATTTTTAAAAAAAAGTAGCGTCAAAGAAATTGTCTAGGGAAGTCTGTGGCAGGCCAGCGGCCAGGAGACTCTATAGTACCTACAGCCTTGAATTGTTGTACAAAATTCCTTCGAGCACCGGAGGTTTGCACCAGAGGTTTTACACTTTAAATTTCGAATTAGTTTTTTCGTAATTATTTTTTTAAGCTAAAATGTCACGTAATTGCCTATTAAAGGGATGGAAGATTTTCCACTCCCCTTAACATTGATGTCGAACAGATTTTGTTTCTGCATCAAATGAAGCTTGTTCCGATTTTCTCAGTTAATTAGAACACCGGATATAAGGGTTTCTCTAAGCGAAAAGTTCTACGCTCAACTCAATGAGAATCTTTGCATCAGTTGAAAGTACTGCTTTTAGTCACTGAAATTGATAGAATGAGCGAAACAAATAACTCGGAGCGAGAGGAGAATTCTTAAATTTCAAAACTTATAATTTAAATTATTTCTTTAAAATCTCCGATTTTTCAAACAAAGCGTGGTCTTTATGACGTCGCGTAAAAAATGAAATTGAATCTGCGCACCGATTAAAATAACTATTAAAACATATTTAACTTTGTCAATTTAAAAAATGGTCAGATCCTATGTTTTTAAGCATGCTCTTTCAGAAACAAGTGCTTTTATAATTTTGGAAATTACCCCATTCTAGCCCAGAGCTAAAGAGCAAACTATACTGCTGGAGACCATGAATTTAAAAGCAACTTTTCATGCGTACAAAACTGCTTTTTTACAATGCTCAGGAACCCCTCAACACGTATAACTATGCAAGTTGGTACAAGTTATAGTTTTTAACCTGGGAAAGGGGTGCTTTTCAAAGTGCCCACTTTCTTTTTTAGCCTACTTTCCCAGTAAAAGTCAGAGAGGGATGAAAAAAAGCATAAAAGAAGTTTTGAAAATATCGTGAAAAACAAAAATAAATAAATAAAATAAAATAAATAAATAAATATCGAAAAATTAAAAAATGAAAAGTAGGATACTGAGATGGGGAAAAATGTCTGTTGGTCTGCCCCCCCCCCCCTCCCCAGTAACTTTTGAGTACACAGTCAGATTCGAACAATTTTTTTTTTGCTCGAAAGATCTCGGCGAGGACACCTCATTCCTATATTTCACTTTTTGATTGGAACTATTTTTTGTTCAACTTTGAGCAGATAAACTTAACATTAGCGCCTACGGGGAAACTGAAAGTCAATGTAGATTCCGCACTTGAAGGTGGATTTGCCTCAAAGAAATTTTGTTGGAAATAGCTCTTGACGACAAACTTCCGACTCCGACTCTGAGAATTTTGGGGCACCTGACTCCGACTCCTGTGCCGACAGTTTGTCGAACCCCGACTCCCCGACTTCGACTCTGACTTCGTAGTTTTGGTAAAAAGTTATACACAGAGGAAAACTGACTGACTCCGAGTCTTGGATATTCGACTCCGACTCCTTTATCTCAAAATAAGCCCGACTCCGCAAACATTGGCAGAGTTGCGTACTCTAAGGGAAATGACCGATTTCAACTCCGAGTATTTGAATTAAATACTTTCGGCTCCCGAATCTGAATTTTTTTATCCCATAATGAAATTGACTCCGACTCCGCAGCCATGGTTTTAACTGTGAAATAATTATTCTTAAATGATTTGTTTTTATTTTCACTCTTAAGTTTTAATTTATGTATTCAGTTTTCGGCGGAAAAACTCGAAGTCCCTTTATGTTTTACACTAAAATATGCGCAGACAACTTTTTTTTTTGACAATGAAAATTATTTCCTTAAGGTTGACATTTTGTTGTTTTTATTTATTTTGAAAAGTACATTAATTCATTGAAAAAATAATTTTTTGGCAAAAGGGAAAATTAAAGAGTTTTGTTTTGATATGATGTATTTAGTTTAATGAGTTTATTAATTTTAATTATTTTTTTTCTGTTTGAAAGTGGTTAAAGAATTTTTTAATGGAAAAAAGTGTATTAGCTGCTTTGTTTAAAAGGTGCTGCTGTTTTATTTGTTCGTTTATTTATTTTTTTACTTGTCTAATTCTTGAGATAAGTGACGCATATTTTATTCCTAGAAATCGGCTTAAAATATTTAAAAAATATGTTTGAAACAATATGCGATTGTAGCTATTTTTGAGAATATTGATCAGATACTAGAAAGCAGGTATGGGTATATGGGAAAGTTGGCTCGTTTAGTTCTAGATGGAACTTCTTGTTTAATATCTCGGTTATGCATATTTGTATCAAGTTCTTTTTGACTTCGCAAATTCGACTTCGTCTGGAGTGAATTGTGATTTAATTATGAGCTCTTTACTTAAGTTCTATTTTCTACTAGATGGAGAGGGAATTTTCATGTTGTTATTCGTAACGAAACTCGTAAATTGTATCTTAATCTGATTTTTTACAATCTACGACTTAAATCTTTGATAATCGAATCAGATATCGAAGATATCCTTGGCGGATTGGTGAACTTCTGCGAGCAGGGGGCAGAACCCAATAGTAATAATAATAATAATAACAGGATTGCTCATTAATTTCATTTTGTTGTGGCTTTGGTGTGTATGTATTTGCTTTGTATTTTGTAGATAGCGAGTCATACGATTTAGTGCTTTCTTTGGTGAGAAGATCTTATAGTTAGACTCTAATACGTCAGACCTTGATAATGTTTGCCTCCTTTTTGGGGAACTTAGTCAAAAAGGGACGCGTTATTGATGCTGATTTAAGTTGGAGTTCTTTTGCAAAACTATCTCAAAAGTACGAAACTCACCTCTGCGGCAATTACCTTTCTCTACTACCAACTAAAGCCGTAGATCGTCTTAAGTAGGGACACGTCCGCCATCTTGGGACTAAATGCCACTTTCTTCTTATATCTGCTATAATGAAGTAGAGCGTTTTGCTTCTTGATTGTTGATTTGCACGGAATTAACAAGAAACCACAATCAAGATGCAAAACACCCTACTTCACCACATCAGATATGAGAAGAAAACATCGTTTAGCCCCAAGATGGTGAACATGTCGCTACTTATTTTCAGGATTCAAGGCTTTACAACCAACTTCAGGCTCCGACTCAAAGAAAAAAGAACGTCGAAAGTTAAAACATATCATATGTCGTACGATGCTGCCCCACGTACCTTACTCAACTAAACGAACTTTGTGCGACATTTTTCTTATTTCCAACAATGAGGACAATGATTTGTACAACATTATAGAAGTCATGGGGGGGGGGGGAAGCGAGGAAGGAGCGGTCTGCAATTTCTAAAGATGACTTCAAAAATCGATTCGAATATTGGCTCGCAGAAATGGGGAATGCGATAAAGACCAAGAACAACAATATGAAGAGAAATGACCTTTATTTATAACTTCATAACGAGGTTATTTAGATCGACACAAGTACTTTTTCTGACGACAGTACTTTATTACACAACGGAGCATCAGCTGCTTTTTCCAGGAATGTGCAAAACTACCTGGATACTGCCTTTTCGAACAGATGATTGGCCACGAAGACCGAGACTCTTGGCCTCCCAGACCTTCCGATTTGTCCTATTTAGATTTTTTTTTCTCTGGGAACAGCTAAAAGAGGTCGTGTACGAGACGCACATCGCGTAACCACAGGACCTTTCCCGAAAAAACCGCAGCAGCTGCAGACCTTTGTAATATGGAATGAATATTCTAACGTGTCAGTTGTTGAATGCATCGCTGATGTGAAGTTTATTTTGCAGCTAGCGAACGCTCATTTGAGCATTTGTAAAGGTTCTTTGTCTTCATATTGTTCTTCTCGGTCTTTACTGCATTCCCCACCTTTTGCGAACCAAGTACCCTCTCCCGGCCCGCCGTTTTCTTTCCGACCCAACATTGCATTGTGAAAGTTATTTGCTTTGTCACGGTCTATCACCCCTTTTAGTCTGGACCATTAGTTTTGCAACACCCTGTATATATATAAAATTTAACTAAAAATATCAGATCAGGTTTCGTAAAACCCATTAGAATAAAAAAGAGTTTGGTTGAGTACAACTATTCAGCTAGAGTGATTATTAGGGGGCCATACAGTGATAATTAGGGGTGGAGTGGTGATATAAAAGATTTATCGTTATTGAAAACTTATGATTTCGTAGCTGATGTCATTCTAAAATTATTAGGCCGTCCTACTATTTGCCTCCAAATTTCGACAGAGCTACATGGAAATTGTTAGAAATAAGGTTGTCTTTTAAAATTTCTTTTAAATAAAACAAGCCATTGAATAATATTGAAAGTTCCATTAAACTGTGAAATAACAATAAAAATAAGTAAATTAAGCCAATAAGAAACATTAAAAATTCCAATTTAGCATGAAGTTAAAGCTTAAGGAGCAAAGAGGGAGGCTATGTAAACTATTATTTTCTATTTTTGCTACTCTCTGCCATGTGATCAAAAATTACAGAAGGGAGTCGAGGCAGACACAGACAGACTTTTTTCAATCTCATATCCTCACTATATAGTTTTGCTTTTTAAGTTATTTATTGTGTTTGTTATTTGTTTTTGCCTTTCTTTTGTTTTTGGGGTTGGTTTTACGAAAGGTGCTACTTTATGCTTTTTTTTTTAATGTTAAATTATGTTTTAAACGAAGGGAATCTCTTGAATCATGAACTATTTACTGCAACTCTGTTTCTTGCGATTTCTTATTTATTATGCAACTGCATGAGAGTTTAACTCAGATGGTAGAGTATTTTTTTAAAAAATGGCGTGGTTACAGCTTGTGCAACTTTTTGAATAGCCATTTCTCCTCTTCTGTTAGCTAGATTCGTACATAACAAACAATCCTCAGCTACTATTCTTTCCAAAGAACACTAAAGCGTTTCGCATTTTCGCCTGCATCACCTTCATTTCAAATGCCTTGAAACATTACATTTCTTCCGAAAGTTCCAAATTTCATGTGCATTTGCAGTGTGTCTTTCTTTCGCAAATATTCATAAATAACTAACAGCAGTTTTATTTTTTTCAATTCGAAAAAGGCATCTTTTCAAGGAAATTCAAGATGTGTCCTAGACTTTTGTTTTTTCTCGAATGCACACAAAGAAGAATTGCAATAACCGACGTGGCATCTGTTTTACATTACTAATACACCAAATAATGATTCTGTTCAGTTTGCTAATTTGTGAAGTTCGTCCTCTTTTAATGAGTATGACTGCACTGCGAGACGAAAAAATAAATAAGTATATAAATCTATAATTATATTAACTAGTTACACTCTTCTGTGAGGCTGGAGATATGAAAAGTTCAAAAGCGGCTTGACCGAGCGGTCTCACTCGCAACACGAACAAAGAATTATTTTTGAAGAACAAATTTTATTTTTTAAAAATTTATATTTCATATTTTGATGTATAATAGTTCCTTACATTCGAATGTATCACACCAAAAAGTCGAAGTTTAAATTTAAAATTTCGGAAGAAAGTGAATATGTATGTTTGAAAATGTATGAAAATGTATGTATGAAAATGGATTGCGCAACTATTGATTATACCAGGGGTTCTCAAACGGTGAGTCGCAACCTCCAGAGGGGTCGCGGAAGTTGTCCAGAGAAGTCGCAAGATGTTTAAAAAAGTTTTAAAAAAAAATTTATTGTTACGTTTTTATTAAAAACACAACACTAGGTCAATAATTGTCATAAAACTACTACAAAATTATATAGTCAGTAAGGATAAAATTTAACCATTTGTGCAGGTTTTTAGTTGTTGTTTAGTGTTTAGACAGAGATAACTTCGGGGAGAGGTGGGCAAAATACTAAGTCTAAAAATGGGGTCGCAATGTCTATAAGTTTGAGAACCCCTGGACTGTACCAAGGTGTGCCAAGGCAATCTAGGGTGCAGCAGGGATTGACAAAGAGGTGTCACGAAGTATCCACGGTATCAATACATGATAGAAATGGACAAGGGTGACGCGAAAAAATTCTAATTCTGCAAAGGCTGCAGCGTATCTGAAAAGTTTGAAAACTCCTGAACTATACAGTAAACGTGTCATTCAAACAAATTTACAGCATTATTTTATCCACAGAAAACTTCTTTGATTTAGCAAACAACTGGTTACATGAATTACTTTAGCTTTCATATATTTTTTTACGTACAAAATACAATTAGCCAAAGGCAGGAGATAATGGTGGCTGTACTTTTCCTTGATAGACAATACTTCCTTCAGTTCAGGTAATGCATTACATTATGGGACGTCCATTTGTCAGCGTTCGGAGAACTTTATTTTATGGAACAAATGCGTAAGGGAATTCCATTTCTCATTCTTCCGCCAAACTAGGGAACAAAAACTAGAGGGAGCGCATAATAAATTCTATTGTTACTTTACGAGTTCAACAAAGAATGGTATATTAAATGATTAATTTGTTTTTCTTCCGAATACATATTCCTAGACGCATTTGACTTTCACGTGTCAAAGTATGAATCATTAAAAAGACGTTTTTTAAAAAGCTTTTTTCTGCTTTGTAGATAATGTTTTGTTTTGCAGTTTTTAATGATGTATTTTCTTATCAATTAAAATAATTTTACAACACAGCATTATTGTTCTTTTTTCTGTAAATTTTAAATGCAATCAGTAATTATTTCATATAAACAGTCGAACTATTTTTGAATCTTATGTTGAATAAGAATCTTTGTTACTTTTTTTAGTGAGATCTCTTCATTAAAAATACTACGTCATACTTACACAGTGCTCTCATCTCATACAAAAGAAAATTTTCGTGAAATATTTTTATGCCTGAGGCAAATAAGCATTAAATATTTCCCCATAAAATATATTAAGGCTAAAAAAAGAAATGGTAATGGATTTCTAATTTCCATTTTGCTTAAAAATCAATTTGCTTATTCCCAACGGATAAATTCTGCAGATGAGTGTTAACAACCAAGAAGTAATTGCGCTAAAAATAAAACAATAATAAATTATAATTTTTTCTTATTTCAGAGCGAACTACTTATTTCACTGGGACGTTTTTGAATCAGATATTCATTTTTGTTTTGTTTTGAGATAGTGTTTTCTAGAAATTCTTTATAACGTTTTCAAACGTTTCCTACTATTATTAAAACACACCCACACACATACCAACTTAAATTTTCTCTCGAGGTTTCCAATTTGTTTCAAAGACATGACTGCCTTTTACCGGGAAGATTTCTGAAAACTTCCGAAGGATTCCATCATGATTTTAAAAAGGTTACCGACTTTTAGCGGGAAGTGTTCTTGTTCGTTGCAAGATATGTTACTGGGAGCACATTAGCTGTTCATTATTTTCCAGGAGCGTTTCTGAATTGTATTTATACTGCATACGACAAATGATTTCAAAAGCATTTTTTTTTTCAAATTATGCTCGAAATTTGCTCTAATTTGGTATTATGTAGCTATGATATATGGATGCCTTACTTGCCAAATTGATTAACTCTATAAAACAAAAAGGTTAGAAAAGTTATGAAGAAGATGGCGTTATCCGCAGTAGTATATAGGCCCTCGTGCCACATTTTCTGCCACCACATGGTCAGAAATGTGCTGAACCAAAACTTTAATTTAAATTCACGTGCTAATCATTGATAATGAACTGTTAAAGCAGAGATGACATTTTTTAAAAAAAAAGTGGAGTTAATTGATTTGTCAACTGAGGCATCCATATCACCATCCAAAATATACAAGAGAGTTCAGATCGGGGTTATTTGGGGGGGGGGGGGGTATCCGTTCTTGGAGCAGAAAGTAAGCTTAAGTTTTGCTGCATCACTCCTGAAGCGAACTTGTGAAATGAGAAGCGGAATCATCTCGTTGGAAGCAGCAGAATTCAACCTCATACATAACTCTAAACTTTTGAAAATAAAACCTTTTTCAAAACCTCAGTTGTATAACACTAAGAATTAATTATTATGCTGCTTTAAATGAAAATTAATGAACGTTTTTCTGATTTTGAAATACCCTCAAACCATCACAGACGAAGCATTTTAATAACGTGGAACATAATGGCGTGGTTTCCTTCAGTCAAAAGTACTACTTTTAGTCATTGAAATGGATAGAATGAGCAAAAATAACAACATGGACCCAGAAAATAATCTCATTTTCCCAACAGTTTTTTTAAAATTTAATTTTTTTAAATGTCCGATTTTTCAAACAAGGGTGGTCTTGATGACGTCACAAATGATGCACTTTGCCGCATCTTTCTACTACGTTTCCACGTTATGATAATCAAGCAGCAAATTAAATATTGCGTTCTGCGCTTGCTATCAACCATATGGTTGCCAATCCACAGGAGTAAAGATGCGAATTAAATATTTTGCACTGTGAATGGCAACACTGAATGGCATTTCATCATTTGGGATGTCATCGGCAGAAGCCGTAAACAATGAAAGCACTCCGATTTTTTCTTTTTTTAAAAATATTAAACTTAAACAAATTATTTAAAAAATGGTCAGATCCTATGTTTTTAAGCATGCTCTTTCAAATAAAAACTTTTAAAATTTTGGAAACGACCCCATTCTGCGTCTCAGGTATGTTATCAGTAGATTTCGACCGTACTGTATCCTTTTGAGGGTTGAAACTTTACTAGAAAATGAATAGTTCATCTACTGAAAAGAGAAACTCACTCTCAGCGTTTCAATAAAGTTCTTCTTTTACAATCTGCGTCTTTTCATCGTAGTAAAGTTTACTGTAAGAAAATTTCGAAACGTTACAAATTAGTTTCGAGCAACGATCATGGATCTCACAGGTTTTCATCAATTTCCAGTGAAAATCAAGCTTTTTTGTCAAAAGTTTCCTGAATTGTTGCAAGTTGCACGAACGCAGACTTCTAACTGTTGTGAAAAATATTTTTAGTTAGAAGTTTAGCGATTAACTGAGCGTGTTTCTTAAGTGCATCACTTTGATTTCGAGTCGCTGTAAAGTTTTCAAATTTTCGTGTTCAAAAAAAAGTTGAAAAAAAAAGAGGGATTTAAATACCACAATTCATGTGCCATCAATATGTTAAAAAAAATATTTTTCTCCTTCATCAAGGCAAAATGCTTTTTAGAATAGTAGTTCATATATATTTTCAACACTAGTACAACCTCGATATCTCAAATCTCTCGGGACGAAAAAATCGAGATATCGAGTTTTTGAGTTATTAAGGTTGTAAAAAAAATACACTAGAGACTCTTACAATTACACACACGTACGCTATATGCATTTATATATGTACTATGAGACGACTTTGAATTACGATCAATAAAGTAGTCTTCAATATTTTATTAGATTTGAAATTTTATAATTGTCAAAAGTGTACAGAAAGAGATTTTGAAATGAACAACAATTTCAACTTGGTTTTTCACCTAAAAATTTAAAAATTCTTATCTTCAACTAGTAACTCCCCACATTCAAAAAAGTTTTCAGCAGTCATTTTGCAGGAGTTAAAAAAGCAGAATAATGAAAATGAGGAACACATTTTCTGTTTTTACTTGAAAACTGACTAACGTAAATTCAACCCCCTTTTTTCAAAGTGGACAACATGTTCGAGAAAAATGCACAAAGATTCTAAACTCTGGGGAAAACGCAACGCCCCTTTCATACCAATACTTCCCTTTTATCTTGCTTCAATCCCCTAATTACGAAGCTTCCAAGAAGAGAGATGAAAACTGGTCCCTGGGAACTGGTTTTACTACAAAAATTGCCAAAGAAAAACGACAACTGAAACTTGCTTCTGTGCCAAAATTTTGACATATCAAGGGTTTCGAAAAATAAATTTTGAGATAACTATGGAAAATACATAGGGGTTTTTATAGAAAATTCAGGGAAAAAATGTTTTTTCGAGACATCAAGGGCTTCGAGATAAGGAGGTTCGAGATATCAAGGTTCAACTATTTGTGAAATATGTAATGCTTTATACTTAAGCAACCCATAAAATTAATTACTATTCATTTACTCATTTTGAGAAGTATGTCACGTACTGAGCCAAATGAGGCAAACTAATTAAAAAAAAAAATTATTCCCATCAAGGGCTTATGTGGCTTAATGACAATAAGATACAGTGGTGGACAAAATTATAGACTCAAATTTCTTTTCTCTTGTTTCAATTATAACATGACTCAGTTTAAATTATTTTCATTGAAGTTAAGATGAATAGTTGAAGAAGTAGTTCTAAAATTAGTGAATATTATCAATTAAATTAAACAATTCATAAAATTAGAAAATTTGCAAATTTAATATTTTATCATTACGTGAAATCTGGACAAAAATATAAACTCAAAGGTAAAAAATCCAGGATTACGAGAAAATTTCGTTCGAAAATGTTAATTCAACGGCATAGAATGAATAAATGTTGCCATCAGTGATTGTTAAAAGTTTTGATTTTGGAAATTAATGAGAAACATATAAATGCACCGCTGGACAAAATTATAAACTCATTTTGTTTTTCATTTTTTCAATCATAATTTAACTCAGTTTAAAAAAATTTTGTTCCAGTTTTAAAAAATTTTGTCCAATAACTGACTAAATAATCCTAAATTCAGTACAACTCAAAAACTTTATAAAATAAATAGTTTAATTTAAAAAATTCACAACGTTAATAACTTAATAACACATGAAGCCTGGACAAAAGTATCAACTCAAAAGTAAGAAACTCTGAAGTTTTGTAGAGGTTTATTCAAATATTTAATAATTTAATATCCAAAAATGAACCAATGCTGAATTACAAACTTACGATACTGCATAAACACAATTATAAGCTGACAGAATTATTATTATTATTTTTTTTTTGAGTTTAATTAAGTTACATTTGCAATTACTTTGGTAAAACAAAGCAGATATTTAGGAAAATGTAATTTTGCTATTAACACGGATAAATTGAAAAAAAAAAAAAAAAAAAAAAAATCAATATTTGAAATGTTTTAAAAATGGACACTGCACTAAATTTAACCATCAGTGTAAACTAATAACTTTTAAAAACGATTTGGGCCACCATTTTTCTGAATTATCTCGAGTATGTGGCTGGGCATAGATTTCACAAGAGTTTCCAACAGCTGTAGTGGCATATGGTTCCATGCTGAAAGTATTGCCCTTTTTAATTCCTCTGTGGTTTGGTACTGGTACACACCATAAAAAACTTTGCGAACCATGGTCCCTCAAAGATTTTCAATCAGATTAAGATCCGGACTACGAGCTGGCCATTTGATAACTTTGATACCCCTAGTGCTTGAACCATTCTTTTGTACTTTTCGCTGCGTGTACACTCGCGTTATCTTGGTGAAATAACCAGTTACCTCCAGGAATCAGATGAGCAAAAGACAAAAGAGATGATCTTCCATTATTAATTGGTAATCTTCAGCGTTCTGTCTCCCATTGAGAAACACCAATCCTACTTTACCGTGCTGAAAGAAACCAGCCCAAACTATTACAGAACCTTCACCAAAGTTTCTACAAAATATGTGTTGTTCATTTTTTCTATTGTCATGTCAATAGTATCTTAAGCCATCTGGACAATCCAAGTTGATTTTTTTTTCATCGGACCAAACAACTGAATTCCGCATTTGGTTCCAAGACATATGTCTCTGGGCAAACTGAAATATCTTTCAGTAATATGCCGAACCTCCAGTTTAGGCTGTGTTTTCATTTTTCTCCACTACACATTCTGAGCTTGCTGTAGAAATCTTCTATATGTCCTAGAGCTCACTTTGAGTTTTAAAGTCTTCAGAATTTTGCTGAAAGAAGCTCCAGTGTTTGATGCTGTGCGTAAAATATATCTTCGATCTCTCTCAGTTTCGAATGCCTCACCGTCCTTTTTCTTTTTCCATAACTTGGGGGATTCTTCAGTACATTTTTACTCTCTCTTGGGAGCATTTAACTAAGTAGGCAATTTGGCGGTGGGTTTTACCAGCATCTCTGTAAGCTACAATTTTTCCTACTTGTTGCTCTACTTGTTGCTTGGCTAAATTTAATGCAGTGTCCATTTTTAAAACATTTCAAATATTGATTTTTTTTTCAATTTATCCATGTTAATAGCAAAATTACATTTTCCAAATCTCTGCTTTGTTTTATTAAAGTAATTGCAAATGTAACTTAATTAAACTCAAAAAGTTTTTTTTTTAATTCTGTCAGCTTATAATTGTGTTTATGCAGTATCGTAAGTTTGTAATTCAGCATTGGTTCATTTTCGGATATTAAATTATGAAGTATTTGAATAAAATTCTACCAAACTTCAGAGTTCCTTACTTTTGAGTTGATACTTTTGTCCAAGCTTCATGTGTTATTAAGACATTAAAGTTGAGAATTTTTTAAATTAAACTATTTATTTTATAAAGTTTTTGAGTTATACTGAATTTAGGACTATTTAGTCAGTTATTTATCTTAACTGGAACAAATAATGTTTTTAACTGAATTAAATTATGATTGAAAAAATGAAAAAAAAAATGAGTTTATAATTTTGTCCAGCGGTGCATTTATATGTTTCTCATTAATTTCCAAAACCAAAACTTTTAGCAATCACTGATGGCAACATTTATTCATTCTATGGCGTTGAATTAACATTTTCGAACGAAATTTACTCGTAATCCTGTATTTTTTACCGTTGAGTTTATACTTTTGTCCAGGTTTCACCTAATGATAAAATATTAAATTTGCAAATTTTCTAATTTCATGAACTGTTTAATTTAATTGATAAGATGTACTAATTTTAGAACTATTTCCTCAACTATTCATCTTAACTTCAATGAAAATAATTTAAACTGAATCCTGTTATAATTGAAACAAAAGGAAAAAAAATTGAGTCTATAATTTTGTCCGCCACTGTAGCACAGTTCTTTTCACAGTCTCAGCATCGTTTATACTTTGAGTGGTGTCTGCGGTTGGGGTGGAATACAGTAGTTAAATTTCAGCGTCCAGCGCCGTATGATAATAAGTGCTTTTAAGGAAATTAAAGTCATTTGCACAGTTATTGATGTGGGCTTCATAATTACACAGATGCTATCATCAATGCTGAAGTTGCTGAAAATGGATGGTTTTGCTTGATGAGTTCTATTTATGACATCAGCGGAAAGTGATTTTTAATCTCTGGAGAATAATATGTAATCCCACAAATGCATGTCAACATCGATT